>NC_092086.1:86742167-86912167 GCF_045679555.1 Salvelinus alpinus
CCCTCACTGTATATTATGTCACCATTGCCCTTGAATCTAAGCAATGGTGTGCTGCTATTTTTATTGACTTGGCCAAAGCTTTTGATACGGTAGACCATTCCATTCTTGTGGGCTGGCTAAGGAGTATTGGTGTCTATGAGGGGTCTTTGGCCTGGTTTGCTAACTACCTCTCTCAAAGAGTGCAGTGTATAAAGTCAGAACATTTGCTGTCTCAGCCACTGCCAGTCACCAAGGGAGTACCCCAAGGCTCGATCCTAGGCCCCACACTTTTCTCAATTTACATCAACAACATAGCTCAGGCAGTAGGAAGCTCTCTCATCCATTTATATGCAGATGATACAGTCTTATACTCAGCTGGTCCCTCCCCGGCTTTTGTGTTAAAGGCTCTACAACAAAGCTTTCTTAGCGTCCAACAAGCTTTCTCTGCCCTTAACCTTGTTCTGAACACCTCCAAACAAAGTTCATGCTGTTTGGTAAGAAGAATTCCCCTCTCCCCACTTCTTTGATTACTACCTCTGATGGTTTAGAGCTTGAGGTAGTCACCTCATACAAGTACTTGGGAGTATGGCTAGATGGTACACTGTCCTTCTCTCAGCACATATCAAAACTGCAGGCTAAGGTTAAATCTAGAATTGGTTTCCTCTGTCGTAATCGCTCCTCTTTCACCTCAGCTGCCAAACTAACCCTGATTAAGATGACCATCCTACCCATGCTAGATTACCAAGACATAATTTATAGATCGGCAGGTAAAGGGGCTCTCAAGCGGCTAGATGTGCTTTACCATTCGGCCATCAGACTTGCCACAAATGCTCCTTATAGGACACATCACTGCACTCTATAATCCTCTGTAAACTGGTCATCTCTGTATACATGTTGCAAGACCCACTGGTTGATGCTTATTTATAAAACCCTCTAAGGCCTATCTCCCCCTATCTCTGAGATACCTACTGCAGCCCTTATCCTACAAATCCTCCTATTCTGCCAGTCACATTCTGTTAAATGTCCCCAAAGTTCACACATCCCTGGGTCACTCCTCTTTTCAGTTTGCTGCAGCTAGCGACTGGAACGAGCTGCAAAAAACTCTCAAACGGGACAGTTTTACCTCCATCTCTTAATTCAAAGACTCAATCATGGACACTCTTACTGACAGTTGTGTCTGCTTCGCGTGATGTATTGTTGGTTCTACCTTCTTGCCTTTGTGCTGTTGTCTGTGCCCAATAATGTTTCTACCATGTTTTGTGCTGCTACCATGTTGTGCTGCTGCCATGTTGTGCTGCTGCCATGTGGTGTTGCTACCATGTGGTGTTGCTACCATGCTGTGTTGTCATGTGTTGCTGCCATGCTATGTTGTTGTCTTAGGTCTCTCTTTATGTAGTGTTGTGCTGTCTCTCTTGTCGTGATGTGTGTTTTGTCCTATATATATATATTTTAATCCCATCCCCCATCCCAGCAGGAGGCCTTTTAGTTGGCCATCATTGTAAATAAGAATTTGTTCTTAACTGACTTGTCTAGTTAAATAAAAACATAAAATAAAATATCCTGCCATCTCTCACAGCCCAGTGACTGTTTCAAACCCACTAAGATCAGCAGGAAAACACAGTGGTAGAGAGGAAGTTGGTTTTTAGTGGAACAAAGACCTGGTTCCCAGAGCTTTTATTTGTCAAACCGGCGTCCTCTCGGCTGCATTAAGTTGTTCTATTGTCACTGAGCAGTTGATTGCGAGGGGGGAAATGATACAATTTCCTTCCTCATGTAGTGCCAGTTCCAATTGGTGACTGACACACAGACTGGAAGCATGGGGACAGGATAATGATAGTGACAATGTCTCTCTCTGAGGTTACAGAATGTTAGCATGGAGGCTCCACTGAATGGCTCTATGTGTGGGTGTGTTTGTGTTGTGTGTGTTATTTAATCGATTACATTGTGCGGGTGTGCGTGCGTGCTTTATGCATGCATGCACCATGGTTCCCATTAGCCGGTAATAGCCGGCTTTTGTCCGATAAAAAATCAGAAAGACAATAAATTAAAAGGGCACCGGCCAATTGTCTAGGAGAAGAAGAAAAAATAGAATTGCGAAATAATGCTTTTTGACCTATTTATTGATGGAAATACCAGTCGATGGAAATACTTTGACTGGTCATGCGTTGGTTAATTTGCATAAGGCAGTATGCAAACCTGAACATTTTGCTACATATTATGAGGAATGTCTTCCTTGGTTCAAAGTAGCTTAGACAAAATCAGACCATATCCGTGGGTGCAATTATTTTATATGAACTTTCTTTCATTGTCCAGCAGCTGTCACGCCTGCTCCCGCTCTTCCTCCCTCAAGCTCCAGACTCCCCAACATTACTCACTGAAGCCACCTTCAGTACGCACACCTGCCTTTCCGCGTCACGCGCCTCAGCGCTCATTGGACTCACGTGGACTCAATTACTTGTGTAATTTCCTGCCCTATATCTGTCTCTTTCCTAGCTCTGTTCCCTGCTTCCGGATTGTTTGTCATATGTCCTTGTTTTCCCGTGTGCTAACGCTGTTCCTGTCGTGTTCTATGTCCGTTCCTGATTAAATGTTTGACTCCCCGTACCTGCTTCTCCTCTCCAGCGTCACTCCTTACAGAATCCAGAAGCCATCACACGAAGCATCGGGGAGTACTGGCGTTACCCGTTTTTCGTGATATGCAATTGGTAGTTACAGTCTTGTCCCATCGCTGCAACTCCCGTACGGACTCAGGAGAGGCGAAGTTCGAGAGCCATGCGTCCTCTGTAACATGGCCCGGCCAAGCCGCACCGCTTCTTGACACACTGCTCGCTTAACCCAGAAGCCAGTTGCACCAATGTGTCAGAGGAAACTCTGGCGACTGAAGTCAGCGTGCATGTGCCCGGCCCGCCACAAGGAGTCGCTAGAGCACGATGGGACAAGGACATCCCGGCCAGCCAAATCCTCCCCTAACCAGGACGACGCTGGTCGGGTCGCCCAAAAAGTTACATATTGCAGCTTTAAAGTTTTTTTATGGCCTACAGGTTGTATGAAATTGTGATCTATCGTCCCACAACTGTCCCATAATCTGTTTGGAATAGGCTAGTTCTTTCTCGACAAGCTGACCAATAAAGTAAGGAAACTTTTCTACTATGGGGGATAGTAGTTTGACCTAGGCTAGTGATTTTTTTGTTCGTCATTCATCTTGTTGGCTGAGGAAAAGTAAACATTGGACAGTTATTCTATTATCTTCAAAGCGCGCATCAGAATTCGATAAGAAGGAGCGCACATCGTTGCATCCTCAACTGGCATGTTCTGGTAATATGAATTACTATTACCTAAATAGGATTTCTTATATTCTGAGCACCATAGGTGGGCGCCCTAATCAGGTTACGCAAAAATGCTGATGGTCAAATGTCCGGCGACACATTTTCCTAACAGAAACTCTAGCGTGCATGTGTCTATGTGTGCATCTCAGCTTATCATGTGTTATGTGTGTATTTGTTTGTGTTTTGGGTCAGATGCCAGGAAGCTGTGCATGTTTCTATTGAGCTGAGGGGTGTAGTGTGTGGGCAGCAGCATGCAGTGAGAAGAAAAGCCAGTGCAGAGCAGAGCAGCTCTCCTCTGTCTGTGTGTGTGTGTGCACTGCCACGGCCCAGGGGCCACGACCAGCTTTGATGTTCTTCAAAGTGCCAAGATCAGACTGGGATGCAGGTAGGATGCCTCCCCATGGAAGACCAACTGCTGTATAGGTAGCTTCTAACACGCTGTCTCCTGCATCCGACTCGCTTTATTTGTCAATTAGGGTTTTGTTTACTCAAAGTTTGACGGTTAGATAAGTAGAGGAGAGATGTCAGGGTCTGTGGTCTTCTCAGTCTTTCATATGTTTATGATGTTCAAAACCATCGGCAGCATGAAAGCACATGCAGGGAGAAATGGAATGCTCAGTTATTGTCACAACCTATCAGGGAGAGGAGATTGTGCAGTGCAATAACTAACCCAACAAGACCAATGTTACTCACAGAACACAAACAGTAGCCTAGTTCATTTTAAAACATTATCAATTGCGGATTCTGTTTGGTTTAGTTACCTCTTCTACATAGTTCTGCTGTTGTGTGAAAAACCTCATAATATACAGTAGTTAAATTAAATTGATTCTCATCACAATTGTTTTTATTTAGAGCATAGCGATCCATTACCAATTATGCAATGAACTAGTGCTGTGTGGGGGTTAACTAGAGCCGTGGGGAGCTAAACAATGCTGAATGTGTGGGCCTTGTGAGGTTACACTGAGAAGGCCTGGAGTTTCATAAGAAGTTGAAAACTCTTGTGTTTGCTGCCAAAGGCTTGTCTTAAAGCACCCACTGACTGCCTGTACTGCTCGTCACACTGTAAGCCTGTGTACTGAGAGGAAAGAGGAGCCCCCGAGGGTGTGTGTGTTTGTGTATGCATGTACGTGTGTGTGTGTGTGTGTGTGTGTGTGTGTGTGTGTGTGTGTGTGTGTGTGTGTGTGTGTGTGTGTGTGTGTGTGTGTGTGTGTGTGTGTGTGTGTGTGTGTGTGTGTGTGTGTGTGTGTGTGTGTGTGTGTGTGTGTGTGTGTGTGTGTGTGTGTGTGTGTGTGTGTGTGTGTGTGCGCGTGTGTATGCTTGTGTGTGTGTGTGCTTCCTGTGTAGATCAATAGCGAGACAAGGCCGTGGCCTGCAGGCCCACATCGCCTCCACCTCGCCCTGAGTATTAAAAGATATGGGGAGTAAATCCAAACAGAGGTGGAGCGCGGTGCACCAGGCGATGCTTCAGGCCTCCAGGCTCTGAGGCTCACAGCTCAGCCTGCCAGCTGTGTAATACAGAGAGATTACAACACTCAGTAAACTCTGAGCGTACGTCTTTCTCCTATCTCTCCTGACGAGATGGGATGGAGCACAGCACACGGCACAGTATCAACCCTGGGGTTGTGGCTGTGAGAAGAGACAAAGATCAGCCTTTTAAGAGCCCCTACTAACCCCTGGAGAATAAAGGAGTTACTACCCAGCATTTATCACACGCCATGGGAAAGGCCTCACACAGTTGAACCTCACACACAGAGACTAAGTCCTCTCTGTCACATTTTTATGCACACTTTGGCTCGTTCTTAGAATGGATTTAGTGATTTTGTCTGGTAAGTGGAGGCTGATTCAAGGTTGCTAGGTCAAGTAAAATATTTATGTTTTGAAGTAGCTTCAATAAATACTAGGGCTGAAGTAATAACTTCTATGAAATGATTTAATCTGTTTAGCATCATGTCCGAAGTGATAAATAGTGTCCAATTGGCTTTACCTGAACAAACTGTGAGAACATGAGCATTGCATCTACATTACTAAACTGCATGCTTGTTTTTCCCATTAGGGGTAGTATTTTCTTTTCTTTCTTTTTTCATAACGCTTTGAAAATTGGATATGTCAGGTTTTGCTTTGAACTATCTTCCTTCCAAGAGGCTTTTGAGAATCCA
Source organism: Salvelinus alpinus (assembly GCF_045679555.1). NCBI lineage: Eukaryota > Metazoa > Chordata > Actinopteri > Salmoniformes > Salmonidae > Salvelinus > Salvelinus alpinus. The sequence continues at coordinate 86,747,629 of NC_092086.1, forward strand.
ACAGAATGCTCAAGCATGGCCTGAGAGTTGAAGCTAAGAACTACTAACTAGCTCAGTCAGTTCATATGGTTGGCTCTGTTGGGTAGCTTTGGGTGTGCAGGATCATTTTCCAGTATAGTTTCTTAGTTTCTTTTAATATCTTCACACAAGCTATAGTGTATTACAGAGCCCCCATCAAAGGACTGTGTAATATATTCAGTGGATACCTGCAGGAGACATGGGCCTAGGAACCACGCCAGCATCCAGGGCTCCCCCTATTAGGCCATCTGGCCAGGTCACAACACACACACACCGAGCACACACACACACACACACAGACACAGTGTTACCCTTGCCTTGGCATAACCTCTCAAACACCCGCTCACCAAATGGGCATCCCTTGAGAACAGTCTGGCCATGATGTGCCAAGGCTTGGTGGTATTGATCCCTCAACCCGCCCCTCAACCCCCTGCCACCATCCCTATCTAAGGCTCCCTCAGCGGTGAGTGTAAATGGCAGATTGGCAACACATTTCCCATTTCAAAGGGAAGGCTTCTATGAAGTTGCCAAGTCTGTCCTGAAAGTTGAACACAAATTAAAATTAAAATACAAAAGCCTTGTGGAAATGTCACCACATGCCATCCACATTCAGGGGTCTACTGTTCTTTATTGGTTGGCAATTTCAATATATTTTTATGCTTTTGAGCCCCACCTAGCGCAAATGGCCCAAAACAAAGAATATACATTTAAAAAGTAGTGCTCTAATGAGAGAGGTTGATTTATACTGTAATTGAGAAAAAGAAAAGTGCTTACTCCAAAAATGTATTTAAGTGAAGATGTTGGCTCACGTGGCTCATATTTCCCATCATTTGTGCTCTGGCAGAAATTATGCTTCACATTAGGAGTACTGGGATGTGTTTATTAGTTTCAGCTGCTGCGTCAAAAAATGCTGCTCCGATGTTCGACAGACTGACACTAGCTACAAACTCTTGCCAAGCAGAATGTCACCACCAACACCAGTGACAGAGAAAGCACAGCAGCATCTGTGTGGTGAGAGTAGAGGGTACATTTGTCAACAGAGGGTTGACTGCATAATATTCTCTGAGGAAGCCATAGATTTCCCTCTGAATGCCTCAGTGGTGCTGCGGACAGGGACAGGGAGGACGACTGCAACACCTACTCAGTGAACACATCACACATGACATTCCAAAGTTCCCATCACTGATCATTTTTTTGCGCAATCTCTCATTTCCCTCTCTCTCCTTTCCAGTCTTCCAAGTCTTGTGATTTAATGGCATGTTTGATGAAAAGTTCTAAAGGGAGTTTCCAAAAGGCTAAGTAGAGACTCTGATATTGAAACTTGGACTTAGTAGTAGAAGACCCTTTCTGCCAGAAATGGATTTTCCCTGGTGCCCTGATTGTGAAGTAATTTAAGACATGCTCCAGAACTTTGGCGACTAGTAAGTATTTTTTAATCCTCCGCTTTGGGCTGAATGTGTCAATGCATAATTTATGAGCAGAATAACTGTCTTACCTCAATTAGCCATGAAATCCTGAGTTTGAAAGCCCCTCGCCATTTGAGAGAGAGAGAAAGGAGGGGGTAAAACATATGACATAATTAAATCAATGTATACTGGCAATACGTGCAGCATTAAAATTGGCAAGAAAATAACAGATTTCTTTAACCAGTGGCGGGGCCTTCGTCAGGGTTGCAATCTGAGCCCTGCACTCTTCAATATTTACATCAACGAATTGGCCACTATTCTAGAAAAATCCTCAGCCCCTGGTGTTAGTCTCCACAATTCAGAAGTTAAATGCCTACTCTCCACAGATGACCTATGCCTGCTGTCACACACAGCACATGGCCTACAGCATGAGCCTGGACCTGCTAGAGCAGTACTGCCAGACCTGGGCCCTGGCAGTAAACCCCAAAAAGACTAAAATAATGATTTTCCAGAGAAGATCCATATCTCAGGGAATTAGACCAAAGTTCTCAATTGGCACAAAATATATAGAGTACTGCACACACTACAATTATTTAGGTTTAAAAATAAGCTCAACTGGACACCTTAATGAGGCAGTGAATGAACTGAGAGAGAAAGCACGCAGGGAATTCTACGCCATTAAAAAGCAAATTCAAATTGATATACCTATTAAAATTTGGCTAAAACTAATTGAATATGTCATTGAACCAATTGCACTTTATGGCAGCGGGGTGTGGGGTCCACTTGCAAAACAAGATTTCATCAAATGTGACAAACACCCCATTGAAACCCTGCATGGTTCTGTAAGATTATCCTACATGTTCAGAGGAAAACTACAAACAATCCATGCAGGGCAGAATTAGGCCAATATCCACTAATAATAAAAACTCAAAAAAGAGCAATTAAGTTTTGGAAACATCTAAAATACAGTAACCCCCTCTCATATCATTACCAAGCCCTGCAATGCCAAGAGATGAGCAAAGAAAAGAGTCCCCTCATCCAGCTGGTCCTGGGGTTCACAAACCTGTTCTACTAACATACTGAAGCCTCAGGACCAGAACATCCAATCAATCAGGATAAACCAAATTACAACACAGTCAAAACAAAACTATATTGCTTACTGGGAAACACAAGCACAAACACAAAGCAAAATGCAGTGCTATCTGGCCCTAAATCGACAGTACACTGTGGCTAAATATTTGACCACGGTTACTGATCAAAACCTTAGAAAAACCTTGACAAAGTACAGGCTCAGTGAGCACAGCCTTGCCATTGAGAAGGGTAGACACAGGAAAACCTGGCTCCCTGTAGAGGAAAGGCTGTGCAACCACTGCACAACAGCAGAACCTGAGACGGAGCTGCATTTCCTGACAAAATGTAAAAAATATAAAACAATTAGAGAGTGTCATTTCCCCAAATTTGAAACCCTTATTCAAGGTTTCAAAGACCTCTCTGATGAGAGTAGGCTACCCGTCCTGTTGGGGGAGGACACAGAGAGCTGTGGATTGGCAGCGCACTACATTGCTGCCTGCCATAAGTTGACGGACAGTGTCTGACAAACCAATCAACCTGCACATGTACTCTACTGTATGCTTATTGTTATTGTTGAATGTATGGTTATTTTGACACTTGGTTATTGTTGTTACTGTTGTCCCGTTGACAATTTTGATTCTCATTTTTATATTGTAAATATCCAAAACAAGCTTTGGCAATATGTACATTGTTACGTCATGCCAATAAAGCAAATTGAATTGAATTGAATTGAATTGAATTGAGAGAGAGAGAGACAGTAACAGAGAGAGAGAGAGAGAGAGAGAGAGAGAGAGAGAGAGAGAGAGAGAGAGAGAGAGAGAGAGAGAGAGAGAGAGAGAGAGAGAGAGAGAGAGAGAGAGAGAGAGAGAGAGAGAGAGAGAGAGAGAGAGATCAGAGATATATATATATATATATATATGATGTGGTGTGGTGCACATACACTACATGGCCACATACACTACATGTTCGTCGACCATCTCATTCCAAAATCGTGGGCATTATTATGGAGTTGGACCACTCTTTGCTGCTATAACAGCCTCCACTCTTTTGGGAAGGCTTTCCACAAGGTGTTGGAACATTGCTGCGGTAACTTGCTTTCATTCAGCCACGAGCATTAGTGAGGTTGGGTACTGATGTTGGGCGATTAGCCCTGGCTTGCAGTCGGTGTTACAATTCATCCCAAAGGTGTTCGATGGGGTTGAGGTTAGGGCTCTGTGCACCGATCTCAACAAACCATTTCTGTATGGACCTTGCTTTGTGCACGGGGGCATTGTCATTCTGAAACAGGAAAGGGTCTTCCTTAAACTGTTGCCAAAAAGTTGGAAGCACAGAATCGTCTAGAATGTCATTGTATGTTGTAGCGTTAAGATTTCCCTTCACTGGAACTAAGGGGCCTAGTCCGAACCATGGAAAAACAGCCCCAGACTTTACAGTTACACCAAACTTTACAGTTGGCACTATGCATTTGGGCAGGTAGCATTCTCCTGGCATCCGGCAAATCCAGATTCGTCCATTGGACTGCCAGATGGTGATGGTCATCAATCCAGAGAACGCGTTTCCACTGCTCCAGAGTCCAATGGCGGCAAGCTTTTCACCACTCCAGCCGACGCTTGGCATTCCGCGTGGTGATGTTGGGCTTATGTGCGGCTGCTCAGCCATGGAAAATTTCATGAAGCACCCAACGAACAGTTATTGTACTGACGTTGCTTCCAGAGGCAGTTTGGAACTCAGTAGTGAGTGTTGCAACCGGGGACAGGATATTCTTACGCGCTACACTCTTCAGCACTCGACTGTCCCACTCTGTGAGCTTGTGTGGCCTACCACTTCACGGCTGAGCCGTTGTTGCTCCTAGACATTTCCACTTCACAATAACAGCACTTACAGTTGACTGGGGATGCTCTAGCAATGCAGAAATTTGTTGTAAAGGTGGCATCCTATGACGGTACCACGTTGAACGTCACTGAGCTCTTCAGTGAGGCCATTCTACTGCCAATGTTTGTATATGGACATTGCTTGGCTGTGTGCTCGATTTTATACACCTGTCAGCAACGGGTGTGGCTGAAATAGCTTTTTATAGCTCATTTGAAGGGGTGTCAACTATTTTTTGGCCATGTAGTGTATGTGACATAGTACACAATTTCTGGCGACCACTTTTGGCTCATAAGCGCTACTTTCATAACTACTGTCTAAAAAGTATACAAAAGTACCGGAGAATCTTTTTAAGCTGCTCCACATTGTGTCCAAGTCTTTTCTCTCTCTCTCTCTCTCTCTCTCTCTCTCTCTCTCTCTCTCTCTCTCTCTCTCTCTCTCTCTCTCTCTCTCTCTCTCTCTCTCTCTCTCTCTCTCTCTCTCTCTCTCTCTCTCTCTCTCTCTCTCTCTCTCTCTCTCTCTCCCCTTCTTTGTTCTCTCTCTCTCTCCTTCTTTGTTCTCTCTCTCTCTCATTTGGTAATAACAAAGCAGAGTGAGAAATCAAACTTCCTGTTTGCTGCTCATTAACAAGATCATAGACACAGCTTTTCTCTGATTTCTTATCCAAGCGTTTACCTTGCGCTTGGCCAGAAGGCATTTTGATATTTTAATAAAAGGTTCTGTGTTTTTGTGATCTTTTGTGGCATCTACAATTCATTGTGTGACAGGGCTTCACAATACTCATGGTTACCAATACAGTTGAAACAAAATATTGAAGGGGTTGTGGCCTTGGAACACGTGCTAGACATTAACTCCCCAAAGCGGAAGTGGGTGCTGCGTTGCATGGTGTGAACAACTGGCTCCTCAACTTACATCTGGGTCAAAAGAAAGAGGAGAGCGTGCCTTGAAACATTTATGAGTTGTGATGAAACTGACATCCCAGGTCTGGAGCGTTCAGTCAGAGTGCACCTGTCCGGTCCAGAGAGGGTCATCGACAGGGCCTTGACCACAACAGGCCGGGAGCCTCTGTGGTTTCCTTTCATTTATGCCTTTTGTAACTGACACGTGTTCACTGGAGAACACTGCTGTCCCCTCGGTTAATAGCTGGCGGGTGATAAGTAGCTCATGCTTTCCAATATTCTGAGGCAGCCAATACCCCCAAACCCTCCTCCCCCCTCCTCCCCACACCCCCTCACACTGCTTCCTCTCCAGGCGCTGACCTTTGGGATGCTGTTTTTCCCGTCCCCCCTAGCCAGGGGCCTCCTGGGAGCTGTAAATGGACTCAGCGTTAATTGCCTGTTGAAGGACAGAAGCAGTTCCTCGCGGCCTGATTGCAGACTCCCCTGAGAGTACAGCTGTCCGTTTCTGTGACTTTTGCTGTAATGCACACACAGAATCCGTCCGGCAAATTCACTCAGCATGCACTCAACATGCACGCACGCACGCAAGTACACTAACACACACATACTGTAATCACACTAGGAAGCCACACACACACTTACGCTAATACACAGTCTATTTTTACCGCCTACACACGTAGACACACATTTTGTATACGCATCTGCTCTCACAATGGGAATATTTAAATGTTTCAATATTCGAAAGAAACCATCCAACCACGCATCCAAAGGGTGTGTGTGTATCTGTCCAGACGGTTTATTGCTGAGGGCTCTATCTGTCCTGGCCTTGCCGTGTGTCTGTCAGACAGACATCAGAAAGCAGCAGACAGATTGTTCATAATGTGCTCTTCATGCTTTGTGGTTTCCTGTGTTGGCCCTGCTCTAGGCTCTGTGGTGCTCTGGAGCCATCAGCCACCAGTTAGGGTTCACATAAATACTACCTATCCCAGTAGCCTGGGTGTCACGCTGATTTAGACAGATATCCCATGGAGCGCAGCCAGGGAGGAGAGATTTATTGAGAGCTTCTATGGATTGTTTTTCTATGTTTTATTCAGGGGAATTGAGTTGGATGCGAGGCCAAACTCCTTAAGACCTCCAAGTCCTTCAGGGTCAGTGAATAGTACTTGTCTTGTGTGTTGCCATTCCCATACATAGCTAGCTACCCCTGGAGTGCTATCGCCCTCACACACACAACCAGTTGAAGAAACAACAAGCATATGGAGAGAAATCCCGAGTATGGTGCATAGTAAATGTAGCATTTAATTTCACTACTGTGCATAACATTACACTATATACTGTATGTACTGTATAATATGATGATTTTTTCAGCATTCGTGACACTTGACATTTAACCCTTACATACATTTAGCCTGTTAAAAGTGTATACAGGCTATAAGCTAAGGTATGGATACCATAAGGAGTGGTGAGCAGTTGAAAGTGAACCCTCCCCACTATCCCCTCCCCCTCTACCTGAGAGAGAGAGAAGCAGCAGAGCATCTTCTGCCAGATAGATGCATTTCTCTTGCCTAAGCAGCGTTGGTTGTCATGGATAGGCAGATTCAGACGATGAGCAGGGTCTAACCCAGACAGACCAGACAGGGCGATATGTTATGTTTGGGACTTAGTTTGATGTTTTGGTGGAACAAATTTTACAGTATAAGGCATTGCATTTATTTCACAACAGAAACATGCTGAAATATTAACCTTGACAACGATGAACATCCATTCACGGCCATTAAACTAATGATAACGCACATTTGGTTTGATACAGTAAATCTATCGGAGCATTATGACTTGACCTTCTTGTAGAGACCAAATGAGAGCCATGTTTGACTCTATTGATGTGGTATTTATCCCTCATTAATTCTATATATGCATCCCGGCTTCCCCAATTCTGAGACTGCCATCATTGAAGTTGTTTCTGGTGATGTCAAAATCAGGGGTGTAGCACAAAACAAAGTCATTGTTGGATCACCTCTAACTAACCAGAGTATCAAAGCCAATGACACATTTTCAAACGCCACTTTAAACGCATGTGTTCTGGCTCTGACACACCCATCGGTTTCTATTCTAGAAATTGTTGGGGAGGAACTCAATCCAGACTCATTGTGGAGAAGAAACGAACGTCCGTGGGCGTGGCGTAGCATTTGGTCTGAGCAAGGACTTTGGGTAGCCAGGCAACATAGCTTCCTCCACCCACACTCTCCCATCATCTCATAGCGTTTCAGCCTCATCCATTTGTGGAGAAACATTGTGACCAATCGCTACCGCTAATGGCGACTTGCTGAGCTGGAGCCAATCAGAGCGGTGATGTTTAATGTTTTTGAAATGCGTTTTGGTTAAGTGGACATGATAAATCATCTCCTTTAAACACGAGACTAATGCTGTGGAATTGAGCCTACGATTCAATTACCTGCAGTCTGATGGGAGAGCTACGATGTAGGAGGTTTATGTGTGTAAATAGAGTACTGTATGTGGGAGAGTAGCGGGAGCTGTGACTGTGTCTACAGTGCTACTTACTACACACTGTAATCACATTAAAAAGGCATGAAGGATCTCTTGTTAGCACGAGAAGTCTCCTTGAGTTAAAAGATTAATACTTTCTCAGATAGGCCTCCTGAGTAAAGTCTTAAATGAACTGCAGTGCACACACTGTACAGTACCTTTAATAGCTAAGAGAATGTGATTGAGAATTCTCATAATATATTGAACGAGAGAGCAGATGTTTATTAGGTAACTGCAAGTGCCCTTTCTTATTACTGTCCTCTAACACTGTAACAGTAGGCGATTGTTGCCTTAGACATTGTTGCCTCAACTAATATCCGCAATGAGTTTCTCTGCAGTGCAGAGTTGCAGTCTGGCGTCTTTTCCTGCAAAGCATTTGGCTATAGGTCTCACGGAGATGAGGTCAAATATCACTTTCTTAGTGAATTTGAAGAACCTTGGTTTGAGGCCTAAATCGACCATATCAAAAAACATAATTCCTTAACCCCTCTACAATGTACCCTTAACAATGCCTGCTTTCTCTGTTCTTGATAATAATATGCCATTTAGCAGACGCTTTCACTCAAAGCGTTTTACAGTAGTGCTTGCATTTTAGTATCTGTGACCCTAGTGGGAATTGAACCCACAGCGCTGACACCATATATGACCGTTAGAACCGCTCTTTATGTTTAAATGGCTATTTTGTGTTGTTCATCCTCCCTTCCACAAGCAAGAGGTGGTACTAAAACATGGAGGTCCTGCTTGTGACACTGACTGTGAAATCTGCTCCGTTTCTACAGAGAAAGCAAAGAACTACACCATCCAGGAAACCCAAAGAGCCATCTGCATCTCAATGTCATTATAAAGACATGTTTTGAGTGCTCTAGCAACAATTGTAGGGCTTGGGATATCTTGGTGAATTGGTATATCTACTTGTATGATAGGATTAGTGTATTCTCTTGGATCCATTCTTGTGCTTGACTGGTATCTATGCTGTTGAGATTACTCTTAGGCCTATATCCATATCTTTACTAAGAAATATCCCACAAGATGGATGGTGAAAAGAAGAACGAATGAGAGCTCTAAATCTAATTTGCTTCTCATTGACTGCATCCTCCCGACCTGCATTTGTACCTCTCCCTTTCAACGAGGCAAATTGCCATAACGTCTGTCAATCAGGGGGTGGAGAGTTGGAGCGGTGAGGAGTTTTGTCTTCAACCGACATTACCACGCTTGTTTCGTTGCAGCCTCCTGTAATGACTGTAAGAACGATAATGGCAGGTGGCAGGAGGTGTGAAATGGTTTCTCTGAACTCCACACCCATAGGGAGGATAATGCAGCTATTCAGGCCCTCTCCTCTCCAGAAGGAGCATCTTTTGTGCCGGCACTCGCATGCTACTCCACAGGGCCCTGAAAGGAGCCATTTTGTTCAATTTCTCAAAAAGCCACTGGCTTATGTAACATTTGAAAGACTTTGGCTGTTCAAGTTTCTTTAACACACTGACTACTGAATGACTTTTGTGCTGCCTAGTGATCTGTTCATCATTTTCAGAGGGCCTATACAAATAAGAAGAGGGGGATGGAAAAGAGAGGAGGATTAAAAGGCGGTTAAACAGGGGCCTGGCTGGGGCTCCTGCATGCCTTCCAGCTCTCTGAAGTGGTGCAGATCATTTGAATTCAGCGGAAGGTGTGAGAAACTGGAGGAGGGAAGGAGAGTAGAGGAGTCGTCTGGATTATGACTCTAGCCAGTTGCCCAGGCCAGTGTGGCAGTTTCCACACAAACATTAAATCGCTGAATTATTGAACAGGACTGATTGACTAAACTCACTTTACTTGCTGGGCCAGGCTTGGGTGACTGGCTGAAAATAGGATTCCTCTGACTGCACACTTACTTGGCAGATTGTGTTCTTTATATAATGTAGTGTAGGCACCTTCCATGTAGCCCTATACAATCTGTATTATCCTTGACCCAAACAATCTTGATCTTAACTCTTTGGTGAGGTGTAGCTAGGAGGTGTAGCTAGGTAAAGACATTTGGTTTGGTCCATTACCCATCTTACCCCGTTGGGTCATTTCATTGTTTTGTAGGGATTTACAAAGGTTGACGGCAATGCTATTAATTGACGTGTGTCCATTGGGAGGCAATAATAACACAGTCAATAAATGTCATACGGAGGTTCCCTGTGCATCCAACCATTCTGACACACACACACACACTGGAATGTAAATCGGCAGTAGACAGACTATTCTCAGCCTTTATATGAATTATTACGGAGTGCGGATGTAACTGTCCCTGATGCACATGCAAAACAAGAGATGCACAAAGAAGGGCCAGCCAACCGGAAAAAGCTATTAGGTCTTTATTGAAATGACGATGGAATAAAGGAGCCACGATATCCATTTCAAGAATGACAAGAGAGAGATTCCCCAGCCTATAAGTTTTACATGGCTGGTCCCAGCAGTGGTGGTAAAGAGAGGGAGATTTGCATTAAGAAAGCATGAACCGCTGCTATCTCTTCTTTAAGCATGCTCTGTGTGTGTAAGTGTGGAGGTGCCAGCTTGTTTTAAGTCTGGCCTGAAACCGTTAAATCGCCGACTGAGGCAGGCCCCCGTTACACTTTGAATGTTACCATCTATCTCAGGAGCTGAATTTTTTATGTACTAATTAAAATGTGCAGGTCAAGTCTCCCATGACACCTATTTCTGCTAATAAGGGGAAAAGAGCCCGTCGCACTCGTTAACTCTGCTCTTTTCCCAAGCCGAGATTTAAAGGATGAAGGGTGACATTCTCTCCCATTTTGTAAATGAATCCAATTGATCTGCCTAACAAGAACAAAGTTAGGCTTCCAAATACCACATGATAAAGAGATTAAGCCTTTAAATGGCTTTCCAAAGGCAATCTTTATTGCTATGCCCGGAGCAAGGGCATTAAACTTTCAATTAGAATTTCAAATTGGCTATTGACTGGAATGTATAAAATGTAGCTACACAGCTATATAGATTGTGAAAAGGTCTTCTTTCTAGGGCCAGGGTGTGTAACCTAGAAATCCATCAGATCAGAGGTTATACAGAAGAAACACGGTTGGCAGCCATCATTTTTTAGCTTGAAGGACATATATTTATTGAGGCAAGCATGTGTTTTCTCTCAAGCCTGTACATATTCAGGTGGTTGTAATTGTGATTGTTAGAAAATGTGATGGCGTTTACTTTAACCGGCTTCATGGCGAGCCACGTTTGTAATCTATGGTAATTTTACCGAAGCCTTTTGATCCCTGTGTACTTTTTTGTGGTCAAGAGTTTTACTCTGTGTCAGCTTTGGTTCTTTCTTTCTCCTTTCTTTTTTTTCTTAGTTTCTTTGATGTTGTTCAAAGGCTTAGTACTTTTGTTAGTTTTAATTTCCAAGGTTCTTTATTTCCAAGTTAAAGGACTGTTTCTAATTTTCCATGAGTGATCTCAGCGTCTAATTCCAATTTAATTGCCTCTAATGCCATATTAACTTTTGTCAAAATATTTAGATTTATGTCATCCTAATTCAATCTGCTATTCTTATAGAGCGCCGTGCTTGAAGTCAGTTGTGCCTGTTTATGATTTACTGTACTCTCTCTCCCTTTCTCTCTCTCTCTCTCTCTCCCTTTCTCTCTCTCTCTCTCTCTCTCTCTCTCTCTCTCTCTCTCTCTCTCTCTCTCTCTCTCTCTCTCTCTCTCTCTCTCTCTCTCTCTCTCTCTCCCTCTCTCCCTCTCTCCCTTTCTATCTCTCTCTGTCTCTTTCTTTTCTCTATTTCTTTCTCAGCCTTGATTATCTCTGTTTTCGTCATTCTCTCTCCGCCTCTTACCCTCTCTCTCTCTCTCTCTCTCTCTCTCTCTCCTTTAGCTACAGGTGATTGTAAGCCTTCAGAGAGAGGCACCAGGATACAATTTGTCAGGACTCTAACAGCCCTTTTCATTCAGACTGTGGGGTTAACATTCTGTTTATGTTAAACTGCATTCAAACTCTAATTAAAACAACATTACATCCCCCATCTGCCAATCTCCAGTAATCTTATTTAATTGCGGTAATTAAACTATATTTACATGTGCAGAATACTTGTAATTTAGCAAATTGCACTCTCCTCTCTGCACATTTAATCAGCGCAGGGAGCTGCAGTGAGCGAGAGAAGTGGAGTGATTTCAATGTTTTGATTTCAGTGGTGGCCTGTGTGTTTCTGACAGGGTAAGTGGACCAGTGCCCGGGGGCTCGGTGAGGTTAGGAAAACAAGCTGGTGGAGAGGTATTGTCATTGGGCTCTGATTGCAGCTCATGTGCCTAATTACAAGCCTGGGCTCCATTGTGAAGCCAGCCAGAAAGTAGAGAATAGACACGTGTGTGTGTGTGTGTGTGTGTGTGTGTGTGTGTGTGTGTGTGTGTGTGTGTGTGTGTGTGTGTGTGTGTGTGTGTGTGTGTGTGTGTGTGTGTGTGTGTGTGTGTGTGTGTGTGTGTGTGTGTGTGTGTGTGTGTGTGTTGTGGGTGGGTGTTGTGGGTGGGCGTGTAGCAAGGTTGTAAATGATAGTTAAGTGAGAGACACATTTTTGTGATTCATGCCTTGTTGGTGTTTGTTTATGGGAAGATACTTTGCTGTTTTTACCGTTAAGGCAGTATAATCACTCAGTAGAAAGCAAAATCAGCTCTATTTTACGTCACCTTTGCCATTTAACATTTCATTTAGTGCAAGAAGTAAAAAAATGGATATTAACCCAGATATCAAATCAATTTTTATTTGTCACATGCGCCGAATACAACAGGTAGACCTTACAGTGAAATGCTTAATTACAAGCCCTTAACCAACAATGCAGTTTTAAGAAAAAGAAGTGTTAAGTAAAAATTAGATAAGTAAAAAATCTAGAATTAAAGTAACAAATAGTTAAAGACAATCAGTAAAATAACAATAGCGAGGCTATATACAGGGGTTACCGGTACAGACAGTAAGCGTATCAAAGACGTCTACTCTGCACTTTTCCCAGTATTAGTCATTTGCTCATTTACACATGCTCTGAGGCCAGGCCACACTCTGTCATTTGATGCAGTTGACTTGACTTCCATCCTTGTTGTTAGTGGCCATGACTAAGTCCAGGACATCGGACATGCAGCCTGGCCCCCTGCGCCATCCTCTTAGTTAGAGGAGGAGGAGGCACGAGTCCCTGTGGGAACAGACTGGGTTTATCCTTTGTGTTGTTGTTCTGTAGCAACTAGCTACCATTAGGCATGTCTCCCTAGGCTAATGGCAGCCCTGTATGCCTGTGAAAGCCCCCATCAGGCCAGATGGAACCTCTGTGGATGGAACAGCACAGCAGTGTGAGGTCAGAGAGTTCCTGCCCCCCCTGGTGAGGTGGAGGTGGGGGGAGACCTGCAGGGTAACATGGCTGCTGAGGTAATTGGTGTGGTCACTGAAAGATACCCCCATCCTGGAGTGGCTTATTATCTCCCACATGCCTGTCCCATTACATGTCATCGGGAGATACCATCTGTCATGCAAAGGGGGATAGAAATGGCTAGCAACATCTTTTGCCTTTTCAATTTAGTTACGTGTGAAGACTAGTAAATGTGTTCCTTTTTACCCACCTAAGGATTCAATTGTTTCATCCTATTGTCAGTGGATTCGGCCTGACCCAGAGAGGATGGGTTCCTCTGATTGGTTGGTATATATAAAAGGTTGCAGTATGGGCTCCTCTGATTGGTATGAATATAAAAGGCTGCTGTGTAGCTCTAAACTAGAAAGAGGGAGTGGTTCTAAGTGAGAGCAGTAGCAGTAGCTCGGGGACAGCAGCACAGTACAAATGATGTCCTAAGACGGACAAAGACCCAAATCCTTATTAGCGGAAGAGTAGTTCCTTCTAATTGGTTCCCATTCAGTGTAATTAGCATGGATGGGGCTAATCATGGGATGGAAAACCAATCTAACGCTTGGGATACAACGTCCTTGGCCTCTCTTTCATGCTCAGTTCCATGGATTTAGATTTTTTTTGAATGAAAAAGCTTATTGAATTTTTTATTTTATTTTTTTATTTTAAGGTAATGTTTTGTGTGTGGAACAATGCTATGAAGGCAGATTTATTTGAGGTAGTTTGAAATAAAAAATGACAATACTTTTTCTTTTCTAGTTTACTTCAAAGGCAAGGTCAAGCAGGAGGCAGAGAAAGATGACGTTGTGAGGAAGGCTATGTCTGTTTGGTCCTAAATCATATGAGGTCGGCCCAAGATGAAAGGCCTGGCCACCTCTCCTCATTAGGACGTATTTAGCAATGTTATACTGTCTCTATTCACTACTGCTGTGGTCCTGTAATACATTCTGAAGGAGAAGTGTGCTAGTGCGTCCGGATTTTATAGAAGCCCCCTTTATGTCAATGGATATATCATATTTTGGCAACAGCGATTTCTCGTTCATTCTTCAAACCTTTAGAAGGCAGGGGAAATAAATAATGGAAGGAAAAGCATAATATTGCCATCTGACAGTTGTGTGAAGCTGTATTTTTATTCCTTTGACTTTGCCTTGCTTCCTTAAAGGAAGCTTGTTTTCACCGACTGATCAAAACCCAAGTTAATGGCTCTGCTTGTGATACACAAAGGAGAGGACCAGAAGAGAACAAAGGCAAAATGATTGGTGGAGAATTGCACTGATGCGCTGTGGATGTAAGTGTGCAGATAGATGATTGATACTCTCGTCTCGTCTTATCAGGCCCTAGAGAGAGATGAGCAAGACTAGTGTTGCATTTGCTGCCAATCAACCCTTTGTCTTGTTTTCTCCCATACTCTAACCTAGCTCTAACCAACCAACCAACCAGTCACATGCTATGTCTCAGATGCTAAAGAAAATCTGCTTCTTTTTTTCTACTCTCGCTTTTGATTCAAGCAAACAAAAAAAGAGAGCTAAGACAAGCACATTCTACTCCCAACTGTCATATAGGGGGGATCTTCACAGGATATGAGCTTATTATTTGATTTTCTCCCTTGTGGATTTTAGTCCCAGCTATCTGTCTTTATTGATACCAAATCCCTCCACTGATCCCTCTAAATCTTAAATGTGTATCCACTCTCCAACAAATGCCCTCGCGCCTAATCTCTTGGCCGGAGACGAAAAGCCGTGCACGCCGGACCACCGCCCCAACCTCAGACCCAGATCACGGCTGTGAGTCTGCTGCCTTCCGCAAAGTGCCGAGGGCAGCGTCTCTCTGAGCGGTGGATAGCTCCCTGATCTAAAGCAGAACCATGTTTATCCCCCAGCTCAGTGTTATTGTGGCAGTGATTATGTGACAATGAGAAGAGCTGGATGGTCTGGATCAGGCTAAATTAGATACATACGCAGATCAAGAAAACACCAGATAGTATCATATGTCTGGTATTTATTTCAAAATTTCACCCTGTCATTTTTTCATCTTTATTTCTCATGTTTTATTATTAGGGGTTCACAGTGAAGCTGTGAAACCTATTGTGATGTTTACATGGTCAAATAACTCAAGCATAGATTGGTAATTATTTTCCCCAATTTGGCACACAGAAACTACAAGCCATGAGTAACTTGTTAAAAAATAATGGCACCCATTGGCCTATAGGTGGCGCTGTTATAAGCAGTCTCACTTAAACCCTTATATCCAGCGCTGCGTTCGACCTAGAGACTTGAATCCTTGTATATAGGTGTTTTTCCTCACGCTGAAGAAATTTGCCTGAAGGACCCATAAGGTCCACCAGTATAGATGTTCATCTTGGAAAGTTTTGAAAACCTTTGAAAAACTTCTCATGAACTCAAACTCAGACCCAGATCACGGCCGTCAGTCTGCTGCTTTCCCCAAAGTGCCGAGGGCAGTGTCTCTTTGGCTCGCCCCTCTGAGTGTTGGATAGCTCCCTGATCTAAAGCAGAACCATGTTTATCCCCCAGCTCAGTGTTATTGTGGCAGTGATTATGTGACAATGAGAAGAGCTGGATGGTCTGGATCAGGCTAAATTAGATACATACACAGTTCAAGAAAACACCAGATAGTATCATATGTCTGGTATTTATTTCAACATTTCACCCTGTTATTTTTTTTCTTCTCTTTTATTATTAGGGGTTCAAAGCGATTCTGTGAAACCTATTGTTATTCTCAGATTTTTTTTTAATTACATGACCATGAGGATCTTGGTCAAAAAGAATGTCACCGGTTGGCCTATAGGTGGCGCTGTTATAAGCAGTCTCACTTAAACCCTCATATCCGTTGCCCCGTTTTACCTAGAGACTTGAAACTTTGTATGTGGGTGTCTTTCCTCTTGCTGAACAAATTTGCTACAAGGACCCATTAGGTCATTTTGGAAAACCTTTTTCTCATGAACCATAAGTCAAAATAACACCAGATTTTGTATGGTAGATCTCTAAATCATATTTGACGTGTCCATTTAAATCCTTTGTAAATCCACTCCACAGTGGCATATCAACTTTAACCTTTTAAGGATCATCAAAGACATTGCCATGATGAACCATGTTAAAGATGCACTATGCAAAATTCGCTCCGCCATTTCGTAGTTGCTCAAATTCGAATAGTTCGCCTAATTTCAGTTAATGTGACAAAACAAGCAACTAGAGTGTAGAGCAGTGATTCCCAAACTTTTTATAGTCCCGTACCCCTTCAAACATTCAACCTCCAGCTGCGTACCCCCTCTAGCACCAGGGTCAGCACACTCTCAAATGTTGTTTTTTGCCATCGTTGTGAGCCTGCCACACACACTATACGATACATTTATTAAACATAAGAATGAGTGTGACTTTTTGTCACAACCCGGCTCGTGGGAAGTGACAAAGAGCTCTTATAGGACCAGGGCACAAATAATAATATAATAATAATCAATAATTTTTTACATATAAAACCTTATTTGTTCATCAAAAATTGTGAATAACTCACCACAGGTTAATGAGAAGGGTGTGCTTTAAAGGATGCAGATAACTCTGCAATGCTGGGTTGTATTGGAGAGAGTTTCAGTCTTAGTCACCTGCAGAAAAAAAGGCTGATATGGAGGATGTAATTCTGTGAGAAGTGGAGAAAAGTCCCCCTAATTAGCCATCCAGACCGAAATCATTGATGAAGGATTGAAAATATCTATATTTGAGTAACCTATATTATCTGGTTCAGAGAAGGACATTCTGTGTATGTGAGCATAACTTCTGTTGCTAACATGGCTTTTCAAGAGAATGAGAAATCTGCTGAGAATTTATTTTTAATGCCAACTCTTGATACATGTCCCAAACAAAACCCGCCTTTGAGTCAGAAACTCAGTTCCCTTAACCCAGGTATTAGAAAACATTGTACCATGAAACTTTTTCAAAACGTTAATCAGGCTAAAATGCTCTGGGACCCTCATTCCAAGCCTAGAGGAATATTGGGAGGTCATATGAATGTTCATAGCATTATTTCTAAGAGTGAACAGGTAGAACATTTATTGAACGACTCTAATCTAGATTTTTTCTGTTTCTCTGAGACATGGCTGTAGAAATCTTCTCCTATTTCTGCCTTTAATGTCCCTGGATATTCCATATTCAGGAGGGACAGGAGAGAAGGCAGAGGAGGTGGATTGCTTATGTACATGAAAGATAACTTTAAATGCAATCGTATCATATGGAAACATGCCAATAACATTGAATGTATGGGGCTGAATGTCTTCCTATCTCCTCAAATGTCTCTCACTATTATTGGATTATATCGACCACCAACATCTGATATCTCGTTTTATGACCATCTAAATGCCATACTTAAAGAATGTGATCATAAGAAGGAGATCATCTTCATGGGCGATTTCAATATAAACTGGGAAAACAAAACTTGCAGGAAAAAACTCAAAGAGATCACAGATTATTTCAACCTGCCTCAAATAATACAAGGTCCAACCAGAGTAGCATAGTCATCCCAGACTCAAATTGATATTGTGTTTACTAACAGACCTGATTGCATAATTAAGTCTAGTAATTTACTAACTGGCATATCTGACCACAATGTTACATTGGTGGTTAGAAAGCTCACTAAAAAGAGATTTAAGAACCATATTAGTGTGCAACAGTACAATAAAAAAATCCAGGAAAGTGAGCAGAGTAACTACGATGCAACTATAAGTCAAATTGACTGGGCTGACCCAGACCCAGGGTCTGGATACAGAACATTTCTGTCAGCTGTTGACAAAGTGGATACATCTTTTACTAGGACATTTCAGCGTAAACCAAGACGGAAAACCTCTAGACCATGGCTCAATGAGGACCTCTGGTGGTAGATGAGAGAACGGGATTTTTCCTTGAAAAAAGCACTAAAGTCTGGTAATAATGATGACAGACTTATATTTGCATCACGGAGAAATAAGGTGGTTAGGGTTATAAAAAAAACTTTCTTCGAGTGATCAATGAAGCAAAAGATAATGGCAAAGTGATTTGGGAAAATCTCTACAAACTAACAGGGAGAGGAGCTGAAAAGTCAAAAAAACATATTGAATTAAAGGTTAATGGAATTCTAATTCAAGACTCCAATTTCATATCCACCACCTTTAACAATTTTTTTGTTGACTCTGTAAGGGAACTGGCTCAAAGATTTTCAATGAAGACCACAGTTCTTACTCCCATAGATAATAATAAACCAATATTCAGAATTCCTGTGTCGAAGGCGGTCTTCCACTCGTCCCCCTCTCGTATCCGCACCAGGTGGTAGGCGTTCCGTAAATCCAGCTTGGAAAACACAGTGGCCCCCTGGAGTGGCTCGAAGGCCGAGGAGATGAGTGGTAGCGGGTAACGGTTCTTAACCGTAATGTCATTGTGTCCGCGGTAGTCAATGCACGGGTGCAGTGTCTTGTCCTTTTTCTCCACGAAGAAGAACCCTGTGCCCGCGGGAGAGGAAGAGGATCGGATAAATCCAGCAGCTAGGGAGTCCCCAATGTAGGTATCCATAGCCTTGGTCTCCGGTCCCGACAGAGAGTACAGATGTCACCGGGGCGGCGTGGTGCTAGGGAGAAGGTCAATCCCGCAGTCATAGGGTCGGTGCGGTGGAAGCGACGTGGCCCGGGCCTTGCTGAACACCTCCCGGAGGTCTTGGTTCTCCGCAGGAATGGGCACCTTCCGAGCCCCCAGGAAGACGTCCCGGGGCAGGTTGGGCTGACTTCAGGCAATGGGCGTGGCAGAATGGGCTCCAGCCCATGATGGCACCAGTAGACCAGTTAATGAGGGGATTATGTTGTTGGAGCCAGGATAATCCCAATACCACAGGAATCAGAGGGACTTGATGAGCAGGAACTGGATAGCCTTGCTGTGGTTCCCCGACACCCGTAGGTTGATGGGAGCGGTGTTGTGGGTGACTCGGCCTATAGATCGCCCGTCCAGTGCTCTAACGTCCATGGGAATGGAGAGGGGCTGAGTGGGGATGTTCAGCTCGGATGCCAGGGTAGCGTCCAAAAAGCTCTCGTCGGCCCCATAGTCAATGAGAACCTGGAGAGATTGGGATTGGTCTCCCCACAGCAGAATGGCATGAAAAGGGGTGCGAGCAGGGGAAGCAGGAATGTTCTCCATATAACCCACCAGAGTACTTGCTCCTACCGGTGAGGACACAAAATGACCAAGAGTCCCGCAATACAGAAGACAACTCTTCGTGTCAATCCTGTATTGCCGTTCCTCTGGTGACAGCCCAGCTCTGCCTAATGGCATAGGCTCAGGAAGCGGTGACTCGGCCGTCTTCGGCGGCCCTCGAGGCAAGTCAGGAAGCCTCGGGTTCTCTCGGCAACCAGACAGTCGGGAGCTTCCGGGATGACTCGGAGGCAATGTGGGATCCCTGGGTGTGCGAGCGAAATCTAAATTCCTCTCCCTCCGTTGTTCCCGTAATCGCCTATCGATACGGATGGTCAAAGCGATGAGGGAATCGAGCTCCGTAGGTAACTCCTGGGCTGCGAGCTCATCATTGACTTCCTCCGAGACGCCGTGCAGGAACATATTGAACAGTGCTTCTTGATTTCAAGCACTCTCCGCTGCCAACGTGCGGAAATCCACTGCATAATCAGCTATACTGCAGGAGTCCTCCAACAGCCTCTCAGACAACCTGTGGAATTGCTCCAGCAAACGTCCAGCGCCCGGTCATGGCGTGCAGCCAACGTTTGGACCCTCTCCACAAGGCCACGAAGCAATTACTTCATAACGATGGTGGCCCCCTTTGTGGAGATGGCGTTGCGCAGCTGGCCCGGGTCTGCTGGGTCAGTCATGGCCAGTTCGTACTATCAGGTATCAAGGTAAGACCCAGATGCAGACTGTGACAAAGTAACAATGTTTAATACAGTAACAGGGGCAAAGGTACAGGACGTTAGGCAGGCTCAGGGTCAGGGGCAGGCAGAGTGGTCAGGCGGTAGGTACAGGGTCAGGACAGGCAAGGGTCAAAAACCAGGAGGACGAGAAAAGAGAGACGGAGGAAAAGCAGGAGCTGACACAAAAACGCTGGTTGGCTTGACAACCCAAGACGAGCTGGCAGCAGACAAACAGAGAACACAGGTATAAATACACAGGGGATAATGGTGAAGATGGGCGACACCTGGAGAGGGTGGAGACAATCACAAAGACGGGTGAAACAGATCAGGGTGTGACAGGAGCTCTAGAACAAAATATGTATTTGGTCTACACACTGTATTCCTGAAGAGACAAATATTCTCTGATTGCTCCTGTACATCTAGTTAATCTGTCCATCAAATATGGGTTCTTCCCCAATGCTTGGAAGTCTGCTGCAGTGATACCTGTTTTACAATCTGGTGACCGAACACTGGTGGAAAATAACCAACCTATAAGCATTCTTCCAGTGCTATCAAAATTAGCTAAAAGATGGGTGGCTGATCATCTGACTGATCACCTCATTCAGGGCAACTCCATACATCAAATGCAATTTGGATTCAGAACTAACCATTCTACCGAAACAGCCTATTGCTATTTTCTGGAGTGCATTAAATCTAAACTGGACATAGGTGGGGGAGTCTTTTTGGATCTTAAAATGTTCTTTGATACTGTGTATCATGAGGTCCTCCTATCCAAACGATCCTCCCTTAATGTGTCCAGTGAAGTCATTAGTTGGATGTATTCCTATCTGACAAACAGAAGTCAAAGGGTTCGTTTGGGGGACACTCAGTCGGACTCTCTATACTATAACTTTGGGGTCCCACACGGGTCAATATTAGGCCCCCTTCTGTTTACCATCTATATAAATGATCACCCACTTGCTTGCCCACAAGTTAACATGCAGATGTATGCAGACGATACAGTTCTGTATGTACACTCAAAAATAGACAATTGGTTGTTAACAAGTCAACTGAAGCTATGGTACATGTTTCTAAATGGATGACTAATTCTTGCCTGCAATTAAATGTCGACAAGACTGTTTGTATGTACTTCTCTAAGAAATCCATTGATTCTTCCCAACGAGCTGTTCTTGTTAATGGGGACAATCTGAAAGTTCTATATAACTTCAGGTATCTTGGCATTTAAGAAACATGTGAAGAAGGTGGTTTAGACGGTTAAGTTTGGATTATCCAACTTTAGGTTAATAAGTTACTTCCTCTGGAGGCCGCAAAACTATATATGCTATGATCTTCTCACATCTGAGATGTTGCCTCACACGCTGATCACAAGCAGGAGCTACTATTCTGAATCCAGTTGAATCACTCTACAAACAAACACTTAAGATTTTTGATAACAAACCAAATAGTTACCACCATTGTCATATCATTTGCAAACATATTTGATTTAGTCTGCATAGCTTTAAGCAGTATGTAGATGCAAGCCTTGTCTTTAAGATCCTGCATGGTCTTGCCCCTCCACCCCTATGCCGGCATATCATGCTCAAGGAAAGCACCTCCAGGATAACAAGGGCAGTAACTAGAGGGGATTGTGTTGTCCCTTTTCAACACAGTAAAATCGGCCAATCGGCCTTGTCTGTTAGAGCTACAATATACTGGAATGCAATGCCCATAGACTTGAGAAGCTGCACTGATTATTGTACTATTATTGTACATTTGAATTGAAAACATGGCTAAAATCTATCCAAACCTGTACACATGAGTTATCTGTGGTTCCTTTAATGTAAGACGACAGTTGATGACAGTGTTGTTGTTGTCGTTAGAATGATATATTATTGGATGTAATGTATTTGTATTTTGTATTGTTTTTGTGAGTATTTGTATTGTGGCTGTGTAATTATCCTTAGCTGCCCTGGGACTACGGGTACAAATGAGCTTTTGGCTAACCCCGTCCCATTTACATGGATGTTGCATTATGGTAATATTGATGTTGATTAATGTGCATTGTCCCCTATAAATAATATTTTTATAATTTTCCACACACAGTCTGTGCCTGTATTTAGTTTTCATGCTAGTGAGGGCCAAGAATCCACTCTCACATATGTATGTGTGTCACGCTCGTCCTCCTCCTCGTCTGAGGAGGAGCATGGATCGGACCAAAACGCAGCTTGGGTAGAATACATGTTTGTTTTATTAAAGAAAGACGAAGACGGAAAAACTCTTAACAAACTACAAAACAATAAACGATGTAAACAGACCTGAACATGAGAACTTACAGACAACGAAGAACGCACGAACAGGAACAAACTAACAAACGAAACAGTCCCGTGTGGCACAAACACTGACACAGGAACAAACACCCACAAAACACACGTGAAACCCCGGCTGCCTAAGTATGATTCTCAATCAGGGACAACGATTGACAGCTGCCTCTGATTGAGAATCATACCAGGCCGAACACACAAAACCCCAACATAGAAAACAACACATAGACAACCCACCCAACTCACGCCCTGACCATACTAAATAAATACAAAACAAGGGAAAACAGGTCAGGAATGTGACAACGTGGTTGAAAAGGGCATCAGTGCCTTAACAGGATACTCAGAGCGCAGCCCTATCCAGAAATCTGGCAGTGGCTTCTGATTAAATTCAATTTTCACAGAACCGCTTGTTGCAATTTCGATGAGGCTCTCTTTTTCAGATATGAAAGGGATAACGAATCCAGTTGTTTGTGTCGTCCGTTTCAGGAAAGTAATTGCGCACCCAGCTCACTCGGGTGCTTCGCTATATCACGTTTGACATTGTCCGTAAGCTTGAGTTAATTTGCACACAAACAATCATACAATGATGGAAAGACCTGTGTGTTGTCCTTGTTGATGCAGACATAGAAGAGCTCCAACTTCTTAATAATAGCCTCAATTATGTCCCGCATATTGGATATAGTTGAGAGTCCCTGTAATCCTAGATCCATATCATTCAGGTGAGAAAAAACATCACCCAGATAGGCCAATCATGTGACAAACTCGTCATCATGGAAGCAGTCAGACAAGTGAAAATTATGGTCAGTAAAGAAAACTTTCAACTTGTCTCTCAATTCAAAAAAGCGTGTCAATACCTTTCCCCTTGATAACCAGCGCACTTATGTATGTTGTAAAAGCATTACATGGTCGCTGCCCATTTCATTGCATAATGCAGAAAATACACGAGAGTTCAGGGGCCTTGCTCTAACAAAGTTAACCATTTTCACTGTAGTGTCCAAAACGTCTTTCAAGCTGTCAGGCATTCCCTTGGCAGCAAGAGCCTCTCGGTGGATGCTGCAGTGTACCCAAGTGGAGTCGGGAGCAACTGCTTGCATGTGCATTACCACTCCACTATGTCTCCCTGTCATGGCTTTTGCGCCATCAGTACAGATACCAACACATCTTGACCACCAAAGTCCATTTGATGTCATAAAGCTGTCCAGTACTTTAAAAATATCCTCTCTTGTTGTCCTGGTTTGCAGAAGAGGATGTCTTCCTTAATTGACCCCCCTATAAATGTAACGGACATATACAGGGAGCTGTGCCAGGCCCGCCATGTCTGTTGACTCATCCAGCTGTAATGCATGGAATTCACTAGCTTGTATGCGAAGCAGTAATTGTTTCAAAACATCTTCTGCCATGTCACTGATGCGTCGTGAAACAGTGCAGGTGTAGTACTGCTGGTAGTAGCAGTACACCCAGTAGAGCTGGTATGTGTCTCTATGGACGCGGGCCTTACTTTTTTAAACAAATGATCAATTCTCGAGAAAACGGAATGAGCAGCAGCTACGTTTGGCTACATATGGGCCGTTAGTGGAATTCCCGTGAGAGAGTAACGGTTAATGTGATTGGATGTTAATTATTTGACTAGGCTACCTGTATTTGACATTGTGTTGTTATTTCGCTGAACACTAGATGGTTTAATGTTATTTTTGGCAGTGAAACAAGGCTACTCAGGTGAGAAAAAAGCATCACCCAAGTGTATAGCCTCGTTGGAAAATCTAAATGGACTGTTTGAAAATGTGAATCACATTTTTATTTGGCATACCCCAGATGGCATTGGGTGTACTTTGGGAATAGCCGGTGTAGAGAATCCTGTCACAGCAAAAACCAAGCCATGAGGTCGAAGGAATTGTCCATAGAGCTCAGAGACAGGATTGTGTCGAGGCACAGATCTGGGGAAGGGCACCAAAAAATGTCTGCAGCATTGAAGGTCCCCAAGAACATAGTGGCCTCCATCATTCTTAAATGGAAGAAGTTTGTAACCACCAAGACTCTTCCTAAAGCTGGCCACCCTGGCCAAACTGAGCAATTGGGGGAGAAGGGCCTTGGAGCCTTGGAACCTGATGGTCACTATGACAGAGCTCCAGAGTTCCTCTGTCGAGATGGGAGAACCTTCCAGAAGGACAACCATCTCTGCAGCACTCCACCAATCAGGCCTATATGGTAGCATGGCCGGAAGGTAGCTACTCCTCAGTAAAAGCCACATGACAGCCCACTTGGAGTTTGCCAAAAGGCACCTAAAGGACTCAGACCATGAGAACCCAAATTCTCTGGTGTGATGAAACCAAGATTGAACTCTTTGGCCTGAATGCCAAACGTTAAGTCTGGAGGAAACCTGGCACCATCCCTACAATGAAGCATGGTGGTAGCAGCGTCATGCTGTGGGGATGTTTTTCAGTAGCAGGGTCTGGGAGACTAGTCAGGATCGAGGGAAAGATGAACGGAGCAAAGTACAGAGAGATCCTTGATGAAAACCTTCTCCAGATCTCTCAGGATCTCAGAATGGGTGAAGGTTCATCTTCCAATAGGACAACGACCCTAAGCACACAGCCAAGACAACGCAGGAGTGGCTTCAGGACAAGTCTCTGAATGTCCTTGAGTGGCCCAGCCAGAGCCTGGATTTGAACCTAATCGAACATGTCGGGAGAGACTTGAAAATAGCTGTGCAGCTACACTCCCCATCCAACCTGAAAGAGCTTGAGCGGATCTGCAGAGAAGAATGGGAGAAACTCCCCAAATACAGGTGTGCCAAGCTTGTAGCGTCATACCCAAAAAGACTTTAGGCTGTAATCGCTGACAAAGGTGCTTCAACAAAGGACTGAGTAAAGGGTCTGAATACTGACATAAATGTAATATTTCATTTAAAAATATATATTAGCAAAAAACTGGTTTTGCTTTATCATTATGGGGATTTGTGTGAAGATTGATGAATAAGGCTGTAACGTAACAAAGTGGAAAAAGTCAAGGGGTCTGAATACTTTCCGAATGCGCTGTACGTGTTCTATTTACAGAGTCCAATCCCATCAACATCTGCAGTGGAATGAACATCAAGCTCAGCACCCGGAACTAGTGTAAGTCACCTTTGCTAAATCTATCCATGACTCCATGATGAGCAAATAAATATACTGGAGCTAGGCAATAACACGGTCCATGTCTTGCTGTCATAGTTTCTGTGTTAATAAGTAGGTTACAACTTCTACTGTAGTTTTCTCTGTATTATGGAGGCGTAATTGATTGTTTATTCAAAGGTTGAAGTCTAAATTGGAGAAAAGTAGAGGTATTAGTAAGGAAGGGATAGTGTGGGTGACTGACTGGTGTCTGTTGGGGGTTGGTATTGTGTGTGAAGGTTAGTATGCATGATCTATTGGCACTAGGGGTGTGGGTGGATATAGTACCTAGTACTGGTCCAGAAGACACGTAGTAATTGTACTGGTGCATGTCCTATATTGATGATCTAAAAGCAAATATATGTTGCCTGTCTTTTAAGGCGCTAATGCATATGTGTGCCTCCGTTCTCAAGTACATCTGTGACGTACACAGCTGGACAGAGGAGGGGGAGGTCCACTGTCAACACCCTGACCTGTACGATGATGATCGTGGCACGAAGAAGTGGCTGTCCGTGGACTCAGGTGTGACCTCTCGGCAGTTGTGTTGGACAAACGTTTGACAACAGATCTCTCACACATGGCCAGATTCAAACATACAGGTTAGTAGTCATCAATAACAGCATAATGTTTTCATACTTTCTATCAGAAAAGTCAAAAGTCTTTGTCTACTCTTTTTTTTCTTTGTCAACACAGGCCATCTGGAGGCATTCCACAATGCTCTACTGAAGTATACCCCAAAGCACCAGCGTTTTGAGCTCCTAGGCAGGAAGGTGCGGACTCATCTTGCTATCCTGGAGCATAATGAGAATGTGGGACGCAAACAAGCCAGGACAGCCAAAGGTATTCATGAAAGCACAATCCCATCTTGAGAAAGAAAAATCACAAATATACAAACCAAGTGCTCTTCAAACTTTTCACACCCTTGCAGTCAGTTATTTGGTATGGGGGAGAGGGGCTGTTAGTATACTCTTATAGACTATTCACTCTATTGTTGGCAGTGCTTGTCTACTCAACAGCACAACTGTAGGTGCTCATATACAACAATACACAGCTAGATTGTCTACAAGTCAAGCCCCCCTCAACCTTTTCACATCTTTGCTAACAGCCCATCTCAATGCCCCATTATTGACTCTGAGTGTAACAAAACACATACCAGTCTACTGTACCCCCTTTTTTCAGATGACATGGTTTCTTTCTTATATGCCTTTCTTGCAAACTCAAAATCCAACAATGCAATAATCAATAACAATGTATTACTAGAAAAAAGTGCACAAGAAATAAGAATGAGAAATATTAAATACACAAAGTAAGTAAGTAAGCATTCTATATACAGGACATATATGGTTACACATCCTCATGATCAGTCTTCATGTCTTTCCAGTAGACTTGCAGTACAAAGAAATCTTCTGCAGAGGTCGAAGCAGTGGGTGGTGAAGAAAGTGTACAAGCCCAGAACCTATCACTCAGGAAGAGGCAAGACGGTGGTCTACAAGCAGCCAGAGTAACAGCTCTCCAAACCCAACATCCCTGCCGACAACGCCACAGCGCCAAAGCCTGCTAAACCAGCTGTCATTGCCCAATACAAGACAAGGTTCACCAGCTGAAGAACATTCTGGAACTTGCCTGGAACATTCAACCAACACAACATCTATATGCAGTTAGACTGATGTTGTAGTATAACACAGAATGCCCAGTATGCTCACAACTGTATTGTGGTATAGATATTTCTAGCTCTTGTGCATATGTATATAATGGAGTTTGATAAAATGTTTTATATAATATTTTTTACAAGTGTACTGACAAGTTACTAAATGTTTACAGTTGCATCAGAAACCAATACTGCCCTACCAAGCAAAAGTGCAGTAACGGCACATTTGACCAAAAATGACTTACTGACATTTTTTATACATTAAATACATGCTTTATCGTGTGGACAAATTTCCTGCTTCCATTGTGTTGTGTTATGGAGAAAATGGGGGGAAAGGGAAAAAGCAGTAACGGCCATCACTCACGTTAGCTACTGCCTTTTACCTCGGTTTCACAGAGTTTCGGGCTGCAGTTTCTATGGTTTAACTTGGTATTATATATTGTTCTTTGCTGATACAAGTATCAACCTATATGAAACTGACAGCCACATATAAATAAACCTATGAACAAATAAACCTATAAAAAAAATTGTCATGGAAACATAATCCAGTGGGCACACCAAGCAAGAAGGCGGTAACTGCCATCAGAGGAGGGTCAATATGAAAAAAAAACAATAACATGATAACCACATCTCCAATGATCTGCCATTTGGCTAGACAATAAAAAAACTTGAAAGCAATCTTTTTCAGTTCCACTCTCAGCAGTTACTGCTTTTTTGCTTGGTATTGAAGAATAAAGTGTTGACTTCAACTTCTGGATCAATTCATTGTGATATTCATGAAATGTATTTGGACATAAACAAGCTATAATCCTACTGCTAAAACAAATGATTTGTTTTACCTTTATTTAACTTGTGGGCCATTATTGCAAGACAGTTAAAAAAAAAATCTTATTTACAATGACAGCCTAGGAAAAGTGGGTTAACTGCCTTGTTCAGGGGCAGAACGACAGATTTTTACCTTGTCAGCTCGGGGATTCGATCTTGCAACCATTCGGTTACTGGCCCGACACTAACCACTAGGCTACCTGCCGCCTCTAAATGCAGGGAGTTGGTGTATTATTTCAACTTTCATTTGTTGGCAAGTAAACATGTTTCAATAATACAGTAGATTAGTCTGTCAATGTAGCAAATAAGTAGACATGGCTTGTATTCAAGACAAAATGTATTTACTCTGGAGACAAAGGTGAATTTACACAGCAGTATGCAGGAGCAGTTATTGCAATGAATGACATATACAGTTGAAGGAAAATATACTACAGTTCCACAAAGGCAATACTTGTATATGGTGTGTTTGGGGGGTGCAGTGAGGTGTTCGGAGTCACTTTGATACAAGGGGAGACAGTTGTTATGGGGCCTTTCACAACTCTTGAGTCATCAACTGCTTCCAACATACTGTCCATCGTGTGAAGGATAAATTGCTCGAATGGCTCCTACAACACATGCAGGCAAGGGGACTCAGTGTTCTCTGCCTAGCTTCTCCCCACATAGAAATAACTCACAAAATAATCTGTAGATAACCAAGCGGTATTGTCTGTAAAAGAATGACAAAAACACAGACTTTCATGGGCAATCGTTGTGTACTGTCTGTATTCCTACTGTAGCAGCACGATGCAGAACATGAAATCTCACAGACATTAGCTAGCTAGCTATAACAAACAAGTCTAGTTACTCAAATAATATTATGAGTCATTTATCCAGTTTCGCTCTTAATGAGATGCACTGAGGCTAGCTAGGCTAGCTAATGTTAGCTAGCTAGCTATAACATTAGGCTACAGTACATTTTGGGTATAGCAAACAAAGCTAGCTAGCTCAGCTTGGCTAGGTTGGCTTGTAGTGTACTAGCAAGCCCCGTTATGGCTGAATTGATCACACAATTATACTGTACTGAATGACACTGCCGCGTGTAGAAATAGAGCTTATATTGCTAGCTAGCTACTGACAGCAAAACATCTTAATAATTTGTCATTTGCCCTCCTGGTCCAGCTGGTCTAGGATGCCCTACCAGTTGATCTTGGAGGTTCTAAAGAACGTCTCCAGCACCCCTCTATCCATATGTGCGTCAAATCTTCGTTGGTCTGTCACACACACACACACGATCCATGGGATCTGCAGTTCGTTGCAGCACAGATATCCCTATTCTGTCGGCATGGCTGGACAGCACCCGCATAGGCACCACCAGTCGGAGATTGACTGTGGCTCTCTATTGCTTGCTTCCTATTGATCTCTTCAGTGTATTCCGGCTCAAATTAATAGGGCTGTATGTCCCTGTGTAAAAAAACGTGGTCCTGCTCTTCTTGGAAAGAGGAATCATCAGAAGCAGCCATTGTAATTATTTAGCTATCTCAAATAGACAGTGGATGGTAACATAGCTTCTGTAGAAACTAACACCCCCATTTTGAAAGCTTGCCTTCAAGGGTGGGAGCACAATTGGACAAGAAAGTAGGACTTCCGTCAGGCTGTATTCTTTACAAAGCCAGGGAAAATTGGTCAGCCTAGATATCCTGCAATGTTGTGTCAGATATGAACATTGTTGACTCTATTGAACAAGGACAACCATATATACTCGCTGCTAGCGTGATCACGCAATTGGCGAAACACAAAGGCCACAATAATTGCTACAAAACATGACCCAAGTGCATAAGGTGTCTACGGATTTTTTAAAAACAAGGCAGTAGGTGGCAAGCAATGCTATCGCTGTGGGAAACCAGGTCACGGGTCACAGAACTATGGGGCTTTCGAGTCATCATACCACCACCACTGAGAAGGCAGGTGCTTGAAAAAATCCATTCAGGGCACTGTGGCATGGTGCGAATGAAGGAGATTGCATGCAGCTACTTTTGGTGGCCAGGTTTGGACGCAGCTATCGAAGACAAGGCCAAGTCATATCTGCATGTCAAAAGATGAGGAACATGCCTCAGCTAGTGCCACTACATCCATGGGACTTCCCAGAGGAGCCTTGGCAGTGAGTCCACATAGACTATGCAGGCCCACTTGAGGATTGTATGTTCATAGTCGTAGTTGATGCACACAACAAATGGCTATCACAGTGATGAAGAGCAGCTCAGCGAAGAGCTACGGTCAAGTTGCTTCGGATTACCAACGCAACTCGTTAGCGATAATGGCCCACAACTGGTGTCTGAAGAGTTCCGGTCATTCATGGAAGCAAATGGAATTCAGCACATCAAGCCAGCGCCGTATCACCCTGCAACGAAGGCCTCACTGAAAGATTTGTCCAGACGATGAAGCAAGCTTTAAAATCTTCACAAGGGAACGGGTCCCTCAATAGGTGCCTAAACACCTTCCTGTTGACCTACAGAAACAGTCCCCATGCTACAACCAAAGTCGCACCCACGTCAGCCATGATGAAAAGACAGCTTCACACCCGACTCAACCTCCTGAGACCTCCTTAGACTAAACAGGTCGTACAGACACAACAGAGAGCACAAGTGGAGAGACGAAGCACAGCAAAAGACCGAAGCTTCAGACCTGGAGAGGGAGTTATTGCTCGGAACTACTGCAAAGGTCCAAAGTGGATACCAGCAACAGTGGTCACACAAACAAGCCCTGGGGAACATAATCTGGAGGAGACACGTGGATCAACTGTTGCCAGGAACAAACCTCAGAGATGACAAACCAAGTCAAGTGACAAACCAAGATCAGCTACTGGAGACCTACCATGACTACAAGCCATTACCTGAACATCCACTGCAGCAACCTACAATTTTTGAAAGTGCTACAGACTCACCTGAACCAGTCAGAGTGCCTACTCAGGGTACTGTTGCACCTCAGTCTGGGCATACACCATCACCACTCAGACTCAGAGACAATGTGACTGTAGACTCACCTGTACGTCGTCATTACCCTGCAAGAGAAAAACGACCCTCTGAAAGGTTGAATATTTTAGGTCAGACTAACTTCCGATATTGGGGCATAATACACCCCAGGGTTAAGTTCCCTCTTTCCCTAGTTCAGGAAATGTTATTCTGAAAAGTTCCTTTATGTACATTCCGTATGAGGCATCAAAAGTAAAGGGGGAGGAATTTGTTGTGTCCCGTGCTCAAAGCGAGGTTCATAAATATATCGTGTTCTAGTTTGTCCCTTTCCAAAATCATGGGCATTAATATGGAGTTGGCCCCCCTTTGCTGCTATAACAGCCTCCACTCTTTTGGGAAAGCTTTCCACTAAATGTTGGAACATTTCCGCAGGGACTTGCTTCCATTCAGCTTTAAGAGCATTAGTAAGGTCGGGCACTGGTTAGGCCTGGCTTGCAGTCGGCGTTCCAATTCTTCTCAAAGGTTTTTGATGGTTGAGGTCAGGGCACTGTGCAGGTCAGTCAAGTTCTTCCACACCAAGCTCGACAAACAATTTATTTATGGACCTCGCTTTGTGCACGGGGCATTGTCATGCTGAAACAGGAAAGGGCTTCCTCAAACTGTTGCCACAAAGTTGGAAACAGAATCGTCTAGAATGTCATTGTATGCTGTAGCATTAAGATTTCCCTTTACTGGAACTAAGGGGCCTAGCCCGAACCATGAAAAACAGAGGCAGGCCATTATTCCTCCTCCACCAGACTTTACAGTTCGCACTGTTAATTCGGGCAGGTAGCATTTCTCCTGGCATCTGCCAAAATCGCCCGTCGGACTGCCAGATGGTGAAGCCTGATTCATCACTCCAGAGACGAACAATTCTTGTGCTGACGTTGCTTCCAGAAGCAGTTTGAAACTCGGTAGGGAGTGTTGCAACTGAGGACTGCACTCTGCTGTCCCGTTCTGTGAGCTTGTTTGGCCTACCACTTTGCAGCTGAGCCATTGTTGCTCCTAGAGGTTTCCACTTCACAATAACAGCACTTACAGTTGACCAGGGCAGAAATTTGACTGATTTGTTGGAAAGGTGGCATCCTATGACGGTGCCACATTGAAGGTCACTGAGCTCTTCAGTAAGGCCATTCTACTGCCAATGGAGATTGCATGATTGTGTGCTCGTTTTTACACACCTGTCAGCAACGGGTGTGGCTGAAATAGCCGAATCCACTAATTTGAAGGTGTCCACATACTTTTGTATATATAGTGTGTCTGTATAACAGCATATTGCTGCCCTATTATGTGGTCTGAATGTAGTGAAAAGTTGATATTTTATTTGGGAAAATAAGAAACCGTAAGTCCTGCTGCTTGCACAGTCAGTATATACAGTATATCACAAAAGTTAGTACACCCTTCACATTTTTGTAAATATTTGAGTATATCTTTTCATGTGACAACACTGAAGAAATAACACTTTGCTACAATGTAAAGTAGTGAGTATACAGCTTGTATAACAGTCTAAATTTGCTGTCCCCTCAAAATAACTCAACACACAGCCATTAATGTCTAAACCGCTGGCAACAAAAGTGAGTACACCCCTAAGTGAAAATGTCCAAATTGGGCCCAAAGTGTCAATATTTTGTGTGGCCACCATCATTTTCCAGCACTGCCTTAACCCTCTTGGGCATGGAGTTCACCAGAGCTTCACAGGTTGCCACTGGAGTCCTCTTCCACTCCTCCATGACGACATCACGGAGCTGGTGGATGTTAGAGACCTTGCACTCCTCCACCTTCCGTTTGAGGATGCCCCACAGATGCTCAATAGGGTTTAGGTCTGGAGACATGCTTGGCCAGTCCATCACCTTTACCCTCAGCTTCTTTAGCAAGGCAGTGGTCGTCTTGGAGCTGTGTTTGGGGTCGTTATCATGTTGGAATACTGCCCTGCGGCCCAGTCTCCAAAGGGAGGGGATCATGCTCTGCTTCAGTATGTCACAGGACATGTTGGCATTCATGGTTCCCTCAATGAACTGTAGCTCCCCAGTGCCGGCAGCACTCATGCAGCCCCAGACCATGACACTCCCACCACCATGCTTGACTGTAGGCAAGACACACTTGTCTTTGTACTCCTCACCTGGTTGCCGCCACACACGCTTGGAACCATCTGAACCAAATAAGTTTATCTTGGTCTCATCAGACCACGGGACATGGTTCCAGTAATCCATGTCCTTAGTCTGCTTGTCTTCAGCAAACTGTTTGCGGGATTTCTTGTGCATCATCTTTAGAAGAGGCTTCCTTCTGGGATGACAGCCATGCAGACCAATTTGATGCAGTGTACAGCGTATGGTCTGAGCACTGACAGGCTGACCCCCCACCCCTTCAACCTCTGCAGCAATGCTGGCAGCACTCATACGTCTATTTCCCAAAGACAACCTCTGGATATGACGCTGAGAACGTGCACTCAACTTCTTTGGTCGACCATGGCGAGGCCTGTCCTGAGTGGAACCTGTCCAGTTCAACCGCTGTATGGTCTTGGCCACCGTGCTGCAGCTCAGTTTCAGGGTCTTGGCAATCTTCTTATAGCCCAGGCCATCTTTATGTAGAGCAACAATTCTTTTTTTCAGATCCTCAGAGAGTTCTTTGCCATGAGGTGCCATGTTGAACTTCCAGTGACCAGTCAGTATGAGGGAGTGTGAGAGCGATGACACCAAATTTAACACACCTGCTCCCCATTCACACCTGAGACCTTGTAACACTAACGAGTCACATGACACCGGGGAGGGAAAATGGCTAATTGGGCCCAATTTGGACATTTTCACTTAGGGGTGTACTCACTTTTGTTGCCAGCGGTTTAGACATTAATGGCTGTGTGTTGAGTTATTTTGAGGGGACAGAAAATGTACACTGTTATACAAGCTGTACACTCACTACTTTACATTGTAGCAAAGTGTCATTTCTTCAGTGTTGTCAAATGAAAAGATATACTCAAATATTTAGAAAAATGTGAGGGGTGTACTCACTTTTGTGATATACTGTATATATATATTATAAATATTCATATTTATATATAAACACATTACATTAAGTAATGACTTTAAGAATGATTACCTGCTGCTTTCAAAGATAATCAACCTACCGCACTAGACCAGAGCATGTGAGTGGAGTTGAATTGTTGGAAATCCCACTCAGTGCTTGCACACCACTCCAGCGCTCCATGTACTTTCCTACTGCTCCACTAAAAACTACTCCATGCTCACAAGAAAAAAAACTCCTGTTCCAAATTTGCTCCATTCATTAAATGAATTTGGGCTCCCGAGTGGCGCAGCGGTCTATGACACTGCATCTCAGTGCTAGAGGTGTCACTACATATCCTGGTTTGATCCCGGACTGTATCACAACTGGCCGTGATTGGGAGACCCATAGGGCGGCGCACAATTGGCCCAGCGTCGTCCGGGTTAGGGGAAAGTTTGGCTGGGTAGACCGTCATTGTAAAATAAGAATTTGTTCTTACCTGAAATAATAATAATGTCACGCCCTGACCATAGAGAGCCCTCGGGGTTCTCTATGGAGTTTTAGGTCAGGGCGTGACTAGGGGGGTTTCTAGTTATTTTAGTTCTATGTTGGTGTGTGTGTATGGTTCCCAATTGGAGGCAGCTGATATTCGTTACCTCTAATTGGGGATCATACTTAGTGTGTCCCTTTTCCCAC
The DNA here is from genome assembly GCF_045679555.1 of Salvelinus alpinus. Classification (NCBI taxonomy): domain Eukaryota; kingdom Metazoa; phylum Chordata; class Actinopteri; order Salmoniformes; family Salmonidae; genus Salvelinus; species Salvelinus alpinus. The sequence continues at coordinate 86,782,277 of NC_092086.1, forward strand.
CTGTGATGTGGGATATTGTTTTGTAATAGTGCCTATGTGCGCTATGTACTGCACGATCGTTTTCTCTTTGTTGTTGTTGGAAGTTTCACTATTAATAAAATGTGGAACTACTCACGCTGCTGCGCCTTGGTCCAATTATTTATACGACGGTCGTGACAAATAATACAAAAAAATCACAATTTAACCAACATCCATCTATTTTTGTGACTACCTGGACCTACCAATTGGTTTTGAAGTATTGAAACCAAACCATTTGAATGAAAAGTATCTGAATTGACATGAAAAGGTGAATGTAAGAAGCGCACATCATTTCAAATAGGCTACATGTCAAATTAAACAGCATTTAATAGATAGATCAGGAGACAGACAGGGAGCCTAAGAAGTAATGGAAATGAATTATTCTTGGCTATATTATTTCAATTATTTCAAGGCTATAGCCTACAAAGAAATACATTGTGAAGCTTTTGCGAGTGTGACACAATAGCCTGGTAGGGACATAAAGCACTCAGCATTTAAACGTTTTGTTCTATTAAATCATTATAGTCTATAAATTGTGCATATAGGCTGTGACTTACTTAGAATGAAATACAAATTAAATGAAAAATGACTTAGTAGTGCCTTTGAATTCATTTTTAGAAACACTAGTTTGGCCAGTCTTTGGCTTCAGGCCTTCATGGTCAAATTGTTGCAAAGAAACCACTACTTAAGGACACCAATAATAAGAAGAGACTTGCTTGGGCCAAGAAACATGAGCAATGGACATTAGACCGGTGGAATCTGTCCAAACTTGAGCTTTTTGGTTCTAACCGCCATATCTTTGTGAGACGCAAAATAGGAGAACGGATGATCTCTGCATGTGTGGTTCCCACCGTGAAGCATGGAGCAGGAGGTGTGATGGTGTGGAGGTGCTTTGCTGGTGACACTGTCAGTGATTTATTTAGAATTCAAGGCACTCTTAACCAGCATGGCTAACACAGCATTCTACAGCGATACACCATTCCATCTGGTTTGCACTTAGTCCCACTATCACTTGTTTTTCAACAGGACAATGACCCAACACATGTTCAGATTGTGTAAGGGCTATTTCACCAAGAAGGAGAGTGATGGACTGCTGTATTAGATGACCTGGCCTTCACAATTACCCGACCTCAACCCAATTGAGATGGTTTGGGATGAGTTGGACTGCAGAGTGAAGGAAAAGCAGCCAACAAGTGCTCAGCATATGTGGGAACTCCTTCAAGACTGTTGGAAAAACATTCCAGTGAAGCTGGTTGAGAGAATGCGAAGAATGTGCAAAGCTGTCTTCAAGGTAAAAGGGTGGCTACTTTGAAGAATCTCAAATATAAAATATATTTTGATTTGTTTAACACTTTTTTGGTTACCTCATGATTATTCTACAATGTAGAAAATAGTCAAAATAAATAACAATCCTTGAATGAGTAGGTGTGTCCAAACCTTTGACTGGTACTGTAGGTAGGCCTAAAGGTTTTTAGACAAAATAACCCAATCAAAACGGAAATCTCCTTAAACGTGAGAATATACCAGGCCTATTGGGCCAAAATCAATTATGGCCTATTGTATAGATAATAGAACGAAAATGAATGAAACGTTTAAGAGATCAGAGTTTTTGATTATAAATACTTTTCTACAATGACACACTTAGTTCTACCCGCCACTATCTACCCACCACTTTCCTTCCTTTTAGCATGTGCACATAGTAAGTACACCATCATTCTTTTGGGATGTGTCTTTTCAGATTCCACAATGATTCTTTAGTTGTGGACACTACATCAGCACACTCCCTCTCTTGCTCTTGGTCCTCATCTTTGTAAGTCACCTTGATTAAGCACCTGTGTGATTTATCAGTTTCTTTATGAAAATATTTAGCGAACTCCATGACAGTAGCTAAAGCAAGGGGCTATGGCAGCACACAAGGAGACTATAAATGCATGCTGGGGTGGACATGTCCTGAGCTCGTGAAGTGAGCTCTACTGGAGCGAAATTGAAGCGGGCGAGAAGCCCGACGCTCCAGCCTTTTGGGAATCTCGCTCCACGCTCCAGTCAAATTGGGCACGTTCTGCTTCTCGCTCCGCTCCTCTCACATCCTCTGCACTAGAATAAACTTCACTTGCGTCATCCTTGTGGTATAGAGAGATAAACATGATAACGCTTTCACTGATTGTACATAAAGGAAGATAGATCCTACATGATGGAGTGCTTGCTTTGTTATCCAACTGATATTGTGTCCTTTCGGTCATCCTGTGAATCCTGCTGCTCACAGCTATATTGAACTTTTCTTTCCTTAGGCTTGATGGATGGTCTTGTGAAATGAAGCATTTGACATGAACTTCTGCCATATGCCTGTAGTTCTGGCAAAAATATTTAGAGAAGCTCTTTTCCTTCGCCAAATATTTAGCCATCTGCTCAAGTCTTTAACCAGCGGCATCCTGGGACTTCATGAAACCCTCACTGTGAAGTCAAATGTCTTTCTAACATCTCTCAAGTCAAAACAATTACACTGAGCTGATTTACTGGTTGTAACAGTCACGTGCTGTGCCTTCAGGAAGTTTCACACCCCTTGTCACTGGCCGACACACAACACCCCATAATGTCAAAGGGGAATTGTTTTACTTTCTTCTTACAAATTAATTAGAAATAAAAAGCTGAAATGTCTTTAGTCAATATATATTCAACCCCTTTGTTATGGCAAGTCTAAATAAGTTCAGGAGTATAAATGTCCTTAACAAGTCACATAATAAGTTGCATGGATTCACTCTGTGTCCAATAATAGTGTTTAACAGGATTTTTTTGAATTACTACCTAATTTCTGTACCCCACACATACAATTAATTATCTGCAAGGTCCGTCAGTTGAGCAATGAATTTCAAACACAGATTCAACCTCAAAGTCCAGGGAGGTTTTCCAATGCCTCACAAAAGAAAGGCACCTATTGGTAGGTGCAGGCACTGAATATCCATTTCAGCATGGTAAAGTTATTAATGAGGATGGTGTATCAATACACCCAGTCACTACAAAGATACAGGTGTCCTTCCTGACTCAGTTGCCGGAGAGGAAGGAAACCGCTAAGGGATTTCCCCATGAAGCCAATGGTGACTTTAAAACAATTACAGAGTTTAATGGCTGTGATAGAAGAAAATAAAGGATGGATTAACAACATTGTAGTTACTCCACAATACTAACCTAATTGACAGAGTGAAAAGAAGGAAGCCTGTACAGAAAACAAATATTCCAACATGCATACTGTTTGCAATAAGGCACTGCAAAAAACTACAAAGTATTGTGTTTGGAGCAAATCCAATACAACACATTACTGAGTACCCCTCTCCATATTTTCAAACATAGTGGTGGCTGCATCATGTTATGTGTATGCTTATAATCGCTAAGAACAGGGGAGTTTTTCGGGATAAAAAAGAAACGGAAGGGAGCTAAGCACAGGCAAAATCCTAGAGGAAAACTTGGTTCAATCTGCTTTCCACCAGAAACTGGCAGACGAATTCACCTTTCAGCAGGACAATAAAACACAAGGCCAAATCTACACTGAAGTTGCTTACCAAGATGACATTGAATGTTCCTGAGTGACTTAAATCAGCTTGAAAATCTATGGCAAAACTTGAAAATGCCTGTCTAACAACGATCAACAACCAACTTGACAGCACTTGAATAATATTTTAAAGAATAAGGTGCAAATATTGTACAATCCAGGTGTGCAAAGCTCTTAGAGACTTACCCAGAAAGACTCGCAGCTGTAATCTCTTCCAAAGGTGATTCTAACATGTATTAACTCGAGGTTGAATACTTATCTAATCAAGATATATTTGTGTTTTATTTTTTATTTTATTTAGTATTTTATTTAGTATTTTATGTAGATCATTGACAAAAAATTACAATTAAATCCATTTTTATCTCACTTTGTAACACAACAAAATGTGGAAAAAGTAAAGGGGTGTGAATACTTTCTTAAGGCAATGTATTTATTTGATTTGGGCCCAGCTCCACGACAGGGCTAACAGGGGCTAAACCCCCTCAGTTCAAACATGAGCCCACTCAGTTTTAGTTTTAGGTCCCTATATAAAAATAGCAAAAAAGTTAGTGATTGACTGACAGGTTGGCGCAAAGAATGGACAGGGTGCGGGGAAGAAAATGCTTCTCATCTCTGTGGTAGCCAAAGTGAATAACGTGATACACCTCCGCCAGTAATATTTGATTTGGTTTATAAGTGCAGGACTCTCCGCTATGCCAACCGTGCTTACTGCACCGAAACATGGAATGACTTTTGGGGCGTCCACAGCTACATGCGAGAACAAATGTTCCACTTTGACAAACGTGTTCAGTCAGCACAGAAGAAGCATCCTACACCCGAACAAAGCTCATCTAATCCAACTGGCATTTGAGGGGGCTCTTATGAGAAGATTTAGGGAAGAATGGAATGATCAATTACTCAGGAAGTTCTACCGAGCATCAAGGAGGCTGCAACTCTTTTGAAAAGATTGGGGCGACATGTAGCCTAGTGGTTAGAGCGCTGGACTTGTTGCAAGATGGAATCCCTGAGCTGACAAGGTCAAATAAAATCTGTCATTCTGCCCCTGAACAAGGCAGTTCCTAGGCTGTCATTGAAAATAAGATTTTGTTCTTAACTGACTTGCCTAGTTAAATAAAGGTAAAAACATATATTTTTTTAAATTAGAAAATAAGGTAACATTGAAACAAGGTAGCTGGTTGGTTTTGATCAAAATCTTGCTTTAGTGTGTAGGGCGCTGTCCATGGTGCTGATAGAGCACAGCAGAGATGTTCACTTCATGGTCAAAAGCATTTGAACTTTTATGTTTATTGTGATATAGTGTGATATAAGCAGAATTCAATATAATTCCAATGCAAGAAGCCCCCAAAACATTACCCCCTCACAGACCCCCCTTTATCCTGGCGCTGGGTCTGATTTTATTATCCTCTAAATCATCATCGTGGTTTTAGGATATTTGTCCTGTGAACTATTCTCATGTCACTGAATGACGGCTGATTTTGTCATTTCACCAACAAAAATGTGGGGGCGATGAGAATATTACAGAAGCTTACACAGATAAGGAAAATTATGTTTGGCAACTGTGTGTTTTTTAGTATGTACGTGTGTGAGCTTGTGTGCATGGATGAAAGTGAAGACGTCTGGATGGCTACAGCAGCTGCTGGAGTCAGATAGTATAAAGTTCCTCTTCCCTAGTGCTTACTCTCTCCAGTTTATATAGGCCGCACAGCCCGCTGGCCGGGTGAGAGAGAGGCACAGAGCTTTTATAACCCTAACCTGCAGTCTGGGCATGCACTACCTGCACCAGCCAGCACCGGAGAAGAGATGGCTTTTGTATGGAGAGGTGGAACATCATTATGCAGTACGCGGGACACCATTATTAGCCCCATTACACACAATGACAGCCAGGCATTCATTCTCCTCTACCTGCTTTTTAAAACGACCAATAAATAACGAGAGGCTCCAGCTAGCAGCCTTAGAGAAATAGGGAAAAGGTAATTACGGGCTTGGCCGCCATTTGTCAAAAATTTTTCATAATCTCGGGTCGCAAGGAGAATTTTTGCTTAGTTAATTGTAGACGTAACCATTGAACATAAATTTCCATTAGGAATCAATTTGTTACCCTCCGCAGCCTGTGACCCCACCCCCTCCCTGGCTGGTTGGTTGGCTGTTGGTCTTGTTTTGACCAGCATGGTTAGTAGAGCTACCATAGTAGTTTATTAGAATGGAATCCAATAAGCTTCACATACACTGCTTTATTGTTACTTGGTCATGCATATATAGTACAGTAAGCTCATGGTTTATCGAATCATTTATGCCTCTAAATATCCATGTTATGACACTAATACACAAGCTGCCTGACTCGGGCTGTGCTGGGGCTGGCCACCCAAACAGAAAGAAAGAAAAAAAGAGTGATTGTTCCGGGTTGAGACGGCATGGCATGGCTGTAGGATCTATGACTCACAGGTACCATGTTGTCTGGCCCCCACAGACAACTCTAATTGCTTTACATCTGTACAAAGGTTTCTTCTAATCGGGCCTTCTGCCTCCATTTGTCTTGCTTTCAGTCTCCTAGTGAACGGCCTTAATTGATCTTAGTGGGGCTTTTTCTCACCAGTTTGCTCCCGGGCTTGAGCTAGGAAAACCCTGCACCCTCTCAGAGGGGCGTGGACAGGAAGTCAATACTTTCTTTTACCTTTAACACTTTAATTAATGTTTTCCTGGGAGGGGGGGGGCTCTGTGAATAGAGGTCTCTAGCGGCCTATCGACAGTTGCTAAGACAACCCCCTCTTCTTGGTTTCCAGTTAGAACGTAGAATTTCATGAAGGCTTGTTTGTGTGGGGGTCTATGAGTGGGTGTAGGTGGCGGTGTGTTGCTCTCTTTTAGAAAAATATTGCTTTGAGAGACATGAGTGATAGGTAAAGTTTATCGGTATCCTATATCTCTTAATTCATGAATTCACTCTTAATGAATTCCTTAATTCCTAATTATCTGAGGATATTAGGCTGGGTTTAAACAGGCAGCCCAACTGTGATCTTTTTTCCCCCCACTAATTGGTCTTTTGACCAATCAGATCAGCTCTGAAAAATATGTGATGTTAAAAGATATGATGTGATTTGTCAAAAGACCAATTAGTGGAAAAAATATCTGAATTGGTCTGCCTGTGTAAATGCAGCCTATGTAGGGAAAGAGTCCTGGCTTATTCCCACATCTGTCTTTTATTGGTGTTCAGGGCTTGGCAGTGGCACTGTATCTGTACAAACAGAAGATGAGATAAGCCCATCATTTTGGGTTGACATGTTTGCATTTGTTTGCTCTGCAAGAGTATGTTTTCATCAACACATTAGATAACCATACAGCATGTGTGCACATTGCTTTCCAATGAGCTTTTCCAAATTCATACCGTGATTTGGAAGATGGCTTATGTCAGTTGTCAGAAAGCATTGCTTCCAAATAGTTATTCCAAATTCATATCATGGAAGATAGCTTTTATTCATGGTTAAGAAAGCAACACCAGTTACTGTTTACCTTCAGTAGAAGTGCGTCTGTGGTTCCTGGGATGTAGACGTGTGACCCCGCCCTCTGCCTCTTTATCTTCCTGCCCTGCTCACACTTGTCTTTGCACAGCGATAACATCTTAAGTACACTGCTCATTGAGCCACACTCCACATCTCTTTTCTCAGATAGCAGTCATTTCCTGTTTATAAACCAACCCACAACCACCTCTTAAATACAAGCATATATACAGCCCCTGTCTGTATGACCACAGAGTGGAGGAGTCTACTGGGCCAGCACCAGAGGTTGTAAACCTCTCTGTCTTGACACAGCTAATCAGCTGCTCCTGCAAGCTGTGTTTGCTCATAAACGCTTATGTTTGTGTTGAAACTAGCTCGTTATAGGAACACATCCATTACTCATAAACCTGCTCCAGGAGCCCCATGAGTGTAAAAAGTGGAATATCACATCAATTCATTGAACAATGACTTGAATATAGCCATGGTAGCTTGTGAGTGAGTGACTGTGAGCAACACAGTGAGGGCCTGCTGCCGTCAGCCATCCGGGGGCCTGTGGAAGTCTGTCTGTGGAAGTCTGTCGCGGAGGGCTGTGCTCCCTCCCTGTGTTACCCGCTGAATGACTGATGGAGCTGGGCTGCCAGGACTTAAATAGCATCTCTAAGCGTCCAGCTGCTCCCCGCCACGCTCCACTTCTCCCCAGATGGCTCCGAGACGTTCCAGCAGCCCTCCGGAGGGCCCGGCCGCTCATGAGGAAAGTGTTATGGAGTGGCTCTCAGAAGCACCAGGGAGGACCCCTCCCCCCTCCACCCCCGGGCCCTGCGCCCAAACCAGGGGAGGGCCGCCCAGAGCGGCCGCCGGCCTGTGCAGCCTCGCCGGCCAAATCAATGGGGGACAGCAGATGGCTGTTGCTGCAGCATGGGCCAGCAGGCTGAGGCTCTACACCCCGGAGGAGGCCTGGAGAGACAGAGAGAGCACATGCCACGCCTGACCTGGGACGCCACAGATAGCTCCCTGGAGGAGCGCTCCTCTCATTGGCTTGGAGCAGGCTGCTCTGCTCTCATTTGCCCAAAGCAGATGACCAGCAAAGCCTGGCCCACACTAATCCGCCAAAATGGCCTGGAGAAATGTTTTTGTTGTATTATCCCTACATGAACATCTTAAATAAGTGTGCTGTTTTCTCAACTTTAAAAGTTCATGCCAACACTGTGTTTGTATTGGCAGAACAAAGTGAATTCAGCCATTGAGATTTCCTAGAAAACAGTTGGTGTTAATATATTGTGTGTCTGCTGAAATGTAGAGCCTCAGTGCAACAGTCCCTGACCTTGTGCTATGTGTTAAAGCAGGGCTATTCAACCGGGGGTCCACAGACGTACTGCAGGGGGTCCGCGAAAACATATGAAGGGAATATTCTCCTATTTTACAGTAGAAACGAGAGGAATATCTTCCTTCTATTGATGTCACATGTATTTCTTAACTCCTAATATTGAGCAAATTACACTCATAGGAGCTAATTACTCTCAGTGGAGTATTTGACATAGGCTTTGAAAAAGTACCAGCCAGTACCAGTCATGGCAAGTGCCTCTGGCTTCTAGTAAGCTTTCTTGACTGGCATATACATTCTTACAAAAACATGGCATTTTGGGGGGGGAAAGGCTATGTTAGAGTTTACACATTCTCTTCCAATTATAATGTAGGGAGGTGAAAATATTTTTGCCAATATATGATGGTGGTACCCTGGGTCTCAGGTTTGCCTGGACAGAAGTCCCTGGGCAAGAAAAAGTTGAAGTCTCTGTGTTAAAGTGATGGATTGGCCACTCCCAAACAATCAGTTTTACGCTGCAGGACATTGACAGGGCTTTTGTTTTCTGCTTTGGCATTACTCTAGCATATACAGAAGTCATATACACACAAACTCATATACATAAACACACTCACATACTTCTACATATACACACAAACTCATATACACGAACACACTCACATACTTCTACATATACACACAAACTCATATACACGAACACACTCACATACTTCTACATATACACACAAACTCATATACACGAACACACTCACATACTTCTACATATACACACAAACTCAGAACCTTCTGCAGAAGACATGGAGATGTTTCTCATTTTAGGTATCAGCTGAGGAGATATAGGACGTGTTGTTATGGTCAGTAGAATAATGCAGTTAACTCTGTGTTTAGTTGATGTTAGATCTTTATGATGGCCTATGCTTCTAGCTAACAGGATGTCCAATTTCCCCTCACCTCAGCTCCTCATACCATACCCTGTACTTCTCTCTCTCTGTCTCCCCCTCCCCTCTCTCTCTCTCTCCCTCTCTCCCTCTCTATGTCTGTCTGTCTACCTCTCTATCTCTCTCTCTCTCTCTCTCTCTCTCTCTCTCTCTCTCTCTCTCTCTCTCTCTCTCTCTCTCTCTCTCTCTCTCTCTCTCTCTCTCTCTCTCTCTCTCTCTATCTATGTCTGTCTGTCTACCTCTCTATCTATCTCTCTCTCTCTCTCTCTCTCTCTCTCTCTCTCTCTCTCTCTATGTCTGTCTGTCTACCTCTCTATCTATCTCTCTCTCTCTCTCTCTCTCTCTCTCTCTCTCTCTCTCTCTCTCTCTCTCTCTCTCTCTCTCTCTCTCTCTCTCTCTCTCTCTCTCTCTCTCTCTCTCTCTCTCTCTCTCTCTCTCTCTCTCTCTCTCTCTCTCTCTCTCTCTCTCTCTCTCTCTCTCTCTCTCTCTCTCTCTCTCTCACTCAGTCTCTCTCTGTGTGGGATCTGGCCAGGGAGTGTGTTTAAGAGTGTGTGTGTGTGTGCGCGCGCGTGCTTATTTGCATGTATCTGTGTGCCTGAGGGATGAAGCCCCCGCATTTCTCCCAGTAGGGGGGCCTTGCTCCACTGTCCCCCACTGTTATCCTTGCCCTGACAGGAAACATGCATCACACCGGGGCCCCTAATGCGAAACACATTTCACCACAACCTGATCAAAGCTGGGCTGTCCAGACAACAAAGTGTTCCTAAATGCCATGTTTTGACCATATAATTGGAGGGTAATTATGGCTGACAAAACACTCCAAACACTCCCTCCCAGCCATCAGCCTCTCCCTAATTCTCTCGCACTCTCTCACTCCTCTCTCTCATCATTCCTCTCTCTCTCTCTCTCTCTCTCTCTCTCTCTCTCTCTCTCTCTCTCTCTCTCTCTCTCTCTCTCTCTCTCTCTCTCTCTCTCTCTCTCTCTCTCTCTCTCTCTCTCTCTCTCTCTCTCTCTCTCCCCCCGCGTCTCTGAGAGAGGCCAGACTAAGCTAGGTTAGGTTGTCATAAAGTATGCAGCAGAATATATGTGTGCTGAGTCGGCTAGAAAGCCCACACAACGAAGCTAGTTTTTATTGGAGCATGCACTGTCACACACAGACTAACAAACACACATTGGAAAGTGGTAGCCAGTGGCCTAGAATAACACCACAAAGCCACATGAGGGAGAAACATGATCTGCTGTGCTGACTGATCCTCTCCAACTGACAGGACTACTGGATCTCCAAAGACCACTTCTGCCCCCCAGACGCTGTGCTCTGACAGATTTACCCCGCTCTCTGTTGTTTCTGACAACACACGGTAAAAGGATGGAGTTTAGTAGTTCCTAGTCCTCTGTGACCTGAAACAGCTTTAAGGGGAGCAGACTAGTAAATCAGTAAAACCGCTGAGAGACGTTGGACAAACAGAACTAAGCAGTCAACCATATCTAACAACTTGACAGGGAAAGGAACATGTGGTGGCCAGATAAAGGCATAGTTTTGGCACAGTTGATATTCAGTAGGTATAACCATACATGTAGACTTTAGCTTACATTAAAACATTATGCCAACAAGACATTTCAGATAAAGTACATTGAGACTAAGTTGGTTAACGGAAAATAGGTCAACGGATTGGCGTTTGTTTACTACAGATGTATGAACACTTGCATTTCCATAGCAGCTAGCGTGTTGTTCAGTAAAATGGGCTTGCCCCAGTTCGCTAGGCAAGCCCAGCGTCATGTGTGGTCGTGGGTAGCTCTGTCTTTCAAAGAACTGAAGTCGACTCCCGATCTGTGACAATCAATATGAAAACTAGAGCCTAGGGGTCTGCACTCTGCGTTTCCCCACTGTAGGCCCAGAACCAGTTAAAAAGAGATGGACCCACCACCGCACAAACACTGGAAACCATCTGAGTTCAGAAAGGAAGGACTACTGGAAAACATATTTGGGGGCTCAAAATGAATTTGAATGAAAATAGAATGTAATAATAGAATGTTTCACAACCCCAAGATGCCCCAATGCTTATCAAGTGGAACTGTACTGTTAAAGGGGTTTGGAAGTTGAGGAAATAAACAGAAAAGTTAAGCGTATTATAATCCTGAGCCTTTTTAGCAGGCTGATTTATCTAGGGCCAGCTCTATGTGTTCCCTTCAGGGGTTCTCCTCCATTTGAAGTCTAATTTACCAAGGTTTCCAGCTGTTGTCCAACAGCGGCTTGATTACATGGATTTGACATAGCATGGTAGGGCTCCAGCCTCTTCGCACGCCATTCACTGCCATCGGCCCAAGTCAGCCCTTTCTGTCAGCCCAACATGGAAATGTCTTTCTGTCAGCCCAACATGGAAATTATAGGGCTCCCCCTACTATTTTTCCTCTTCTTGGTTTACTTGTATTTCTTTGATCCTCTGCCTTCTTTCGCAAGGACGATGGTATTGTAGTTCTCTTAGCTGTTTTCCGGTTACCTAATAAAAGGTAGCACGCTCTCTCACCTTTTTGAATTGCACTGTCAAGCAAACAGACTCCTCTCCTCTCCCCTTAACCCTCCACACGAATGTCCAGGGAGAGGTAGAGGTGTTTGATGGACTGAGGCGCCGGCGTGGCTGCTGGTCCATAATGGGTCTGTTTATATGGGAGTTGGGATGTCAGATGGTTGGGACGCGGACCGCCGCCCTCCACCCGCCTGCTCCCATGCTCCTCCACTTAGCATGCTAATTAATGCAATCCAGAGGGCGGTGTCACTCATCCTGACCAGCGCTATGCCACCTCCCTCCATCCCTCCATCCTTCGTCAGGGTCGATCCCACTGGACTCATCCTGACCAGCGCTATGCCACCTCCCCCCATCCCTCCATCCTTCGTCAGGGACGATCCCACTGGACTCATCCTGACCAGCGCTATGCCACCTCCCTCCATCCCTCCATCCTTCGTCAGGGTCGATCCCACTGGACTCATCCTGACCAGCGCTATGCCACCTCCCTCCATCCCTCCATCCTTCGTCAGGGTCGATCCCACTGGACTCATCCTGACCAGCGCTATGCCACCTCCCTCCATCCCTCCATCCTTCGTCAGGGTCGATCCCACTGGACTCATCCTGACCAGCGCTATGCCACCTCCCTCCATCCCTCCATCCTTCGTCAGGGTCGATCCCACTGGACTCATCCTGACCAGCGCTATGCCACCTCCCTCCATCCCTCCATCCTTCGTCAGGGACGATCCCACTGGACTCATCCTGACCAGCGCTATGCCACCTCCCTCCCTCCTTCGTCAGGGTCGATCCCACTGGACTCATCCTGACCAGCGCTATGCCACCTCCCTCCATCCCTCCATCCTTCGACAGGGTCGATCCAACTGGACTCATCCTGACCAGCGCTATGCCACCTCCCTCCATCCCTCCATCCTTCGTCAGGGTCGATCCCACTGGACTCATCCTGACCAGCGCTATGCCACCTCCCTCCATCCCTCCATCCTTCGTCAGGGTCGATCCCACTGGACTCATCCTGACCAGCGCTATGCCACCTCCCTCCATCCCTCCATCCTTCGTCAGGGACGATCCCACTGGACTCATCCTGACCAGCGCTATGCCACCTCCCTCCATCCCTCCATCCTTCGTCAGGGACGATCCCACTGGACTCATCCTGACCAGCGCTATGCCACCTCCCTCCCTCCTTCGTCAGGGTCGATCCCACTGGACTCATCCTGACCAGCGCTATGCCACCTCCCTCCATCCCTCCATCCTTCGTCAGGGTCGATCCCACTGGACTCATCCTGACCAGCGCTATGCCACCTCCCTCCATCCCGCCATCCTTCATCAGGGTCGATCCCACTGGACTCATCCTGACCAGCGCTATGCCACCTCCCTCCATCCCTCCATCCTTCGTCAGGGTCGATCCCACTGGACTCATCCTGACCAGCGCTATGCCACCTCCCTCCATCCCTCCATCCCTCCATCCTTCGTCAGGGTCGATCCCACTGGACTCATCCTGACCAACGCTATGCCACCTCCCTCCATCCCTCCATTCTTCATCAGGGTCGATCCCACTGGACTCATCCTGACCAGCGCTATGCCACCTCCCTCCATCCCTCCATCCTTCGTCAGGGATGATCCCACTGGACTCATCCTGACCAGCGCTATGCCACCTCCCTCCATCCCTCCATCCTTCGTCAGGGTCGATCCCACTGGACTCATCCTGACCAGCGCTATGCCACCTCCCTCCATCCCTCCATCCTTCGTCAGGGTCGATCCCACTGGACTCATCCTGACCAGCGCTATGCCACCTCCCTCCATCCCTCCATCCTTCGTCAGGGTCGATCCCACTGGACTCATCCTGACCAGCGCTATCGACCCTTCGTCAGGGTCGATCCCACTGGACTCATCCTGACCAGCGCTATGCCACCTCCCTCCATCCCTCCATCCTTCGTCAGGGTCGATCCCACTGGACTCATCCTGACCAGCGCTATGCCACCTCCCTCCATCCCTCCATCCTTCGTCAGGGTCGATCCCACTGGACTCATCCTGACCAGCGCTATGCCACCTCCCTCCATCCTTCGTCAGGGTCGATCCCACTGGACTCATCCTGACTAGCGCTATGCCACCTCCCTCCATCCCTCCATCCTTCGTCAGGGACGATCCCACTGGACTCATCCTGACCAGCGCTATGCCACCTCCCTCCATCCCTCCATCCTTCGCCAGGGTCGATCCCACTGGACTCATCCTGACCAGCGCTATGCCACCTCCCTCCATCCCTCCATCCTTCGCCACGGTCGATCCCACTGGACTCATCCTGACCAGCGCTATGCCACCTCCCTCCATCCCTCCATCCTTCGCCAGGGTCGATCCCACTGGACTCATCCTGACCAGCGCTGTGCCACCTCGCTCCATCCCTCCATCCTTCGTCAGGGTCGATCCCACTGGACTCATCCTGACCAGCGCTATGCCACCTCCCTCCATCCCTCCATCCTTCGCCAGGGTCGATCCCACTGGACTCATCCTGACCAGCGCTATGCCACCTCCCTCCATCCCTCCATCCTTCATCAGGGTCGATCCCACTGGACTCATCCCACTTTAATTGACCACGTTTTTCATGAGCGCACGCTGTCCCCAGTTCCCTGGGATTACTTAAGAGCCCGGTAATTCACCCAGCACGCCACCACCATGGGCACCGGGAGAGAGAGAGAGAGAGAGAGAGAGAGAGAGAGAGGAGGATGAGATGGTCGGGGAGACGGAGGAACGTATACATGTACCAAACAAACAAGCAGACAGAGTGTTTATGAGGAGGAGGTGAAGGCAGGGGATAATTAGCAAAGGAAGGAGAGCTGGAGTTGGGCGCGTTTGATCTCTCTAATGGAAGAGCAAATGTAATTTAGCACGCTGCAAGTCATTTGTTTTAACAGTAAGCACGAGTTCCTTTTAATATAATTTCGCCTTGCATCATTCTTTTAAATTAAATATTTTTATTTTGTACAAAGTGGATCTTTTACAAGGCTGCCGGCTCAAAGTCTAGCGCGGTGGCGGCAGCTCGACAACAACTAATGTTTATTCATCTTTGCTTGTTTGCATGTGGTGTAGACACAATCTTGGCAGAGTAACTCGACTGTGGCTTTTATTTGACTACGTCCTACATAATAATGCTACTCGGATGTGCAGCATGACAGCTACCTAATCACAATATAAAAGTAACGAATCAGTGTTTTTTGCCATTGGAAGTCTGATTGTTGTAAAGACACATTTACATGGCTGCATCTGCTTGGGTGTGTTACAGTATGTACTCTAGAAATCAGTCTCCTCCACCAACCAGTAAAATATATGCTACCAAAGTATTACAGTTAATACTATACATCTGTACTCTACTGCACTATACTGTGCTGAATGGTATAAATAATAGGAGTATGATTAATATGGCATAATTTATTTACTTAAGGGATATTCTTTTCCTCACACGATTTTTCCTAACTCACTCTTTCATATGAATGTTCTAAATGGCTTGTTTCAAGTCATCCCACACAGTAGGATGAAGGCTGCTCTGTTCCCCCTTGGTGCTACTCACTGAAGTTTATCTTGGCCTGTCAGGGAGCTGTCTGCTAATTGCTGCTGCAGTTCCGCCCATGGGATAGGAAAGCCTCCCCCTGCATGGAGCCAGGGAGCCACCCAGGCAACTGGGCTGCTGTGTGGGTAAGAGATGAGCTGGAATCAGAATGAGAGGCCTGTACTAGTCTAGCGCCTAGTGCCGCTGCTGCTCTGAGCTGCCTTATCCTGCGTGGTTGCATCGCACAGCATGGAGGTTGAGCGTACACTCTTATTGGTCAGAGCTGTGGCTTATACAATCCTCTCACAGTGGATGTTAGATTAGGCTCCTCTGAGCATGTCTGAGCATGTGCAGAAGAGCAGCCATCTTGGATAAGGCTACAAAGAGGGAGCACCCTGTCACTTGGCTTGTAGTATTGCTGAGGAATGTAGCACCATCATGTCATCATAATAGAGTGCAAAAGATTTGATATTAGAGATGTGATATAATGCTGTAAGCAATGCTGAATTTGTGGTTTAAAAATAATTAATATGCTGTAGGCTATAGAAGATTAATACAGAATACATTTAGGACAAATGTGTAATATAGGAGGGAGCCAAGTCTCTGCATGCACGTCGCCCCATCTGTGCTCCGATTCCTTGAAATATTCCAATATCTCAGTTATTAAGAAACAAACTTCAAACCTCCCCAAAGGAGCTTTGCTACAAGCAATTTCCCAGCGAAAAAAGCAGCAGCTGTATTTGTTCTAATGTGAATTGCAGTGAGGGAGTTGTGCTAGCCTATTGTGTGTCTCAGCTGTGTACTTGGCAGGGACTGTCTGTGGGGCTGTTAGCATTGACAGCTAGCTAGCGCTCTTCCTCTCCTCTTTATGGATCGGACTGGAGGCAAACTGTTGGCAGAACAGGAGAGCCTCTCAGACTGGTGTCAGCTGGCTGGCGCTCCGCTCATCTTCTGAGCCTCCTCTTCCGTTCTCCGTTCTTCCTGTTCTTTAACAGAACCAGGCATATAGAGGAGCTTTATGGAGCCCGTAATGATACCTGGAGAATACACACACACACACACACACACACACACACACACACACACACACACACACACACACACACACACACACACACACACACACACACACACACACACACACACACACACACACACACACACTATGGACTGCTGATTGTTATGTGTGTCAGCTGCATGAGATAGAGGCTCTGCGGCTGCAATGATGATGGAAATCCACAGACGTCATTTTGAGCTGGCGGTATGAATATTATTGGTTCGTATTCCAGGCCTTGGCTAATGACGAGGAAAATTCCCTAATAAAAACTTGATGTGATGGGCAACGACCCACAGGGTAACGAGTGACGGTGAAAGTTAATAGTGTGCCGTCAGGTGTGAGGAGCTTAGTGATTAGAGGCCTGCCAGACAGAGCACCTAATCCCACCCTCAGCTCTGGGAGGGGGAGGCAGAATAGGAAGTACGCCCAGGGTTAAAATGTGAATTTTGCCTACAACTATTAAATATCTAATTAAAAATGGTTGTCCACATTTACCTTTCCTCAGCCAACAACATGAGTAACTAACAGCAAAGTCAGACAACCCCATATTAGAATAGTTTACCTTTTCAATTGATCACCTTGTCAACATTCTATGCGAGAAAAAAATATTCCTCTTGAGATGCTTTCAAATTGCAAGTGCAACAGGGCTAGAATGCATGCCCAGTCATTGCACAACATTTCTTAATGCAGTATTAGAAAAAACAAACATTTTAAAGCAGTTTTAATGGCCTCTGTTAAAAACGGAGGATCACAGCTTTTTATTCCACCTACATTTATTTCTCAACTCCAAACTGCACCAATTTACAACCAGTTAACAACCAATTTACAACAGTTATTTTGGCGAATTAGAGCTCACCATTCACATTGAGTGCATAGGGTAGACGGGCTAAATGTAACACGACTGTTACATTTAGCGACCGCTTTTCACAGTATTTTATGTTTCATTTCAAAATAAAAATACATATTTAACCTTTATTTAACCAGGAAAAGCCCATTGAGACCAATAGTCTCTTTTTCCAAGGGAGACCTGGCCAAGAAGGCAGCACCAATCAATACATTACATAATTAAACATACAACAATACAATACAACAACATGATTCAGCCTAAAAAAAGCATTTACACTCCTCTGTAACAGTCTCCCATCAAAATGTTAAATTCATTCAGTGGCACTAATATATCTAGATGAAGCATGGATTGTAGACTATTCCATGTGTCTGGTGCGCAAGAGAAGGCAGTCTTGCCTAATACTGTAAATGTCCTGGGGACTTTAAGTAGCAACCACCTAGCAGACCAGGTATGGTAACTGCTGATGGTGAAGGAGACCAGACTACAGAGGTAAAGAGGGAGTTTTCCCAAAAGGGCTTTGTAGATGAACACATACAAATGTATCTTTCTGTGCATATAAAGTGAGATCCAACCTACCATTTGGTACAATGTGCAATGGTGGGTGAGTGACTTGGCATTTGTAATAAAGCACAAGGATGCATGATAAACAGAGTCCAGTCTCTGTAAGACGGAGGAGGCTGCATGCATATACAACAAGTCACCATAATCAATTACAGAGAGAAAAGTGGCCTGAACAAGCCCAAAAACCCAATTTCAATTTAAGCTTCTTCACAAGATTTTCCATATGAACTTTAAAGGACAACTTGTCATCCAACCATATACCTAGGTATTTGTAGGATGACACTTTTTCAATGGATAAGCCACCAGATGTGACAATGCTAACATTCTCTGGCAGAGTTCTAGCCCTGGTAAAGGTCATGAATTTAGTTGTTTGTACATTCAAGACCAGTTTGAGACCATAAAGGGAGGCCTCCAGTGACTGAAAACAGTCTGGAGCGCTCAACAGCCTGAACCAGAGAAGGAGCACATGAATATATGGCTGTATCATCTGCATATAGATGTAACTTTGGTGGTTGCATCCCATTTCCCAAATCATTAATACAAATTGAGAACAACACAGGAGCTAGAATGGAACCCTGGGGCACACCTCTATTAATCTCAAGAAAGCTAGACTTGTGATTGTCAGTATATACACATTGTGTTCTGTCAGAAAGATAGTTCCTAAACCAATTTATTGCCCCTTCACTGAGACCAATGTTACTGAGTCTAGCTAGCAACAATTCATGGTCAACGGAATCGAAGGCCTTTGATGAATCCACAAACAGAGCAGAACAATGTTGCTTTTTATCAAGTGCATTAATGATGTTGTTTGCCACTGCCATGGCTGCAGTTGTGGTGCTGTGCCCCGATCTAAAGCCAGACTGAACCACACTCAGTATGTTCTTTTCAATTAACACGTTTTTTAACTGAGTTCACTAGGGATTCATAGACTTTGGCCAGGATAGGGAGTTTAGAGATAGGACAATAGTTATTAGCATCTGAGGGACTCCACCCTTTAGTAGTGGGAGGACATAAGCTGATTTCCAAATGCTGGGTATGGAATTGGTCAAGAGACTCAAGTTGAAAATGTGAGCCACAGGTTCAGTAATAATACCAGCTGCTGTCTTTAAGAGGTAGGGTTTGTGTGCAGTAACAGGATAAAATATAATTTGCCAATGACTTCAAACCAATGACTTCCGATTAACTGAATTGTACATCTTTTTTTTTTTTTATATATATACCTTTTTTAATTAGCATATCCTTCTAGTCAGATTTAGTCAGATGCATTCTATTATAAGTTGAAGTCTTTATACATGAACCTGAACACATGCAGCAAATTAGGCTGATATTGACATAATCACAGTATGCATGTGACCTCTGTCTGTGTGTTAGAATAGATTGCTGCAGTAAAGATGCCAACTGACATCAATGCTAATTAATGTATGCCATGTGTGCACTAATTAAAATTCACACCAAGTGGACCTGTCTCAGGGGACGTGCCATAATGGCGCAAACAATGCAATTTGATGTATGTAATTGTCTCAAAATCCTTCCTTCATCTTTGATTAAGCCAGCATCTGCTTGGCCCCCCTACTCCCCAACTAGGTTACGTTGGACAAGACAGGAAAATGGGGTGCAGGTGTGATGCTGTGTGTGTGTGTGTGTGTGTGTGTGTGTGTGTGTGTGTGTGTGTGTGTGTGTGTGTGTGTGTGTGTGTGTGTGTGTGTGTGTGTGTGTGTGTGTGTGTGTGTGTGTGTGTGTGTGTGTGTGTGTGTGTGTGTGTGTGTGTGTGTGTGTGTGTGTCTGAGTGTGTGTCTGAGTGTGTGTCTGTGTGTGTGTGTTTCTATTTAAATCCTTTAACCTTCAGTAAATGCTTCCCACCTTGAGGCACCCCCTACACCCCTCACCGCACTACCCTTCCCCACACCGTGACTGAGAGAACCATGTTGAGATGCCTCTTCACTCTGAGATGTTGAACTTGGAGTTTGTGTGTAACAGATGGATTTGTTGCCTGCTGATAGAGAAGCGGAGTGCCCTCCCTCCTCCACCTCCCCTCCTCCCCCTCCCAGTCCCTGGTAGGGTGGGCTGGCGGGCGGGGGCTGGCAGGCGGGGCCCACCCCTGTAGATCAGCTGAGTGCTGTGCCCTGCGGCACCATCTGTCTGTGCCAAGCACCACTTCAGGGCTCTGTCGGCACATCTGCTGAGGAGAGCAGCTTAACTGACAAGTTATTTTAAAGAATGACACCACCTCCTCCCGACATGCACGCAGATACCAACACACACACGTGCACCCACAGACACACGTCTACACCTTCTCTACCCCCGCAGCCCATCTTTTTACCCCAGGCGAAATATGTCTGTGTATGGTGTGTGTGTGTGTGATTTTCCCCCTTGCAAAGAGGTGCCTGCCTTTCAAGCATTCATCTTTTACACTTCTGAGCTAACACCTCCAAATGGAATCCCTTTACACACACACAGATCCCGCTCTCCAATTTGCCATTATTGGTGTTGTTCTAATGTAAACCATAAGAGATTAACCAATATAGACATAATAATAAAAAATAACCTCATCCAAGAAAGTTCTCTCTCTCTCGAATGCTCTTTCAATAAGCCTGGGCAGATTCCAGAGGAAAACAACTTTAAAGGAATGCGCCTAATATTGCACTCTCGGGTATTGAAACCAGAGGTCACAGACTATAAAGCTCTTATTATTTTATAGAGGGTGCTTTTTTCCACCCTCTCTCCATCCCTCCACTATTCCAATGCGTTCAGTTCGCGGTCAAAATGAATGTTGTCTGGATAAAGTTGTAAATTTGAAAGAAAATTGCTTTCAGATGTTGGCCTGCTGCAATTGGATAGGGGTTGACGGGCGGGTGGACAGGCGATCTGGCGGGTGGATCAGGCCTGGTTATATTGAGCCAGACAGCAGACAGCTCCTCCCTCTCCGTTCTCTCCCTCTGACGGGAGGGACACACTTGGCCAGTGGAGGAGACGTTAGCCTTATGTCACTGTGGCTGTGCTGCAGACTGTCTGAAGCACTCCAGCTAGTAGGGGTGGTTGTCATTTTTTCCCTCTTCCCCCTCCATACTTTATATGACAGCTAGACATCAAGCAGATGCTGGGGAAATTAGATGTTAGATGCCATCGCTACAGACCTTGGCTTTATTTTAATGACCCACCCTAGTCAGACATGTCATGTTGAATTTCCTTCCATTTGGGAACCCAGTGTTTTTGTAAAACTGTCTTTTTAAGAATATATTGGCGGGGAAATGCAAGGTTTTTCAATGTTTTTTCTGGGTTAGGAACATGGAGATAAAATTACCTGAGGTCTGGGTTTATTTTAAATGCATTCCACCGTGATCCCTTAGCGTGATTCGCTAGTGCGGTTGGTATCATTTAGCTGTTAATGTAAGTATGTGAAACAAATTAACCTGATCTAGATTAAGAGTTATTAGTATGAAGAATGTTACCGGTATATTGTGCCGTTCAGTTCACACCTAATATTCCTCTGAGTTAGAGGCTAAAGTTACAGTTGGGCTTTCTCATTGAGATCTATGGTAGCCTAATGGCCTGGGTACCTGGAGGAAGTGGATGTTGGATTTGATTTGCACAGGCCTTTGGTGTGTCTGTCTGGAGAAGCCTGTCTGACTGGACAGTATATCTGCTTCCCATCTCCAAGACGGATGGCAATGAGAAAAACTATCTTTCTCTTCCTTCCTTTCTCTCCCTTATTTCCTCTCTCTTTCTCTCTGTCAGAAGTGAAGGTATTATCATAATAGGCAGACATTCGAATTAGCAATCCACTCTCTCAATTTTATTTTGATAGAAACTAATTTGTAAGTCTGTCCTGTTGGCCCAGTCTGCTCCAGTCCTCAGTCCTGACTGTGATCCATAAGTTGTAAACCCTGAGCTCATCAGTCTCCGCCTACTACCAGGGTGGATTTGCCATGTTCTGTTACTCAGCTCACAGTGGTGGTACTGGGACAGGGACAGACTGGCAGGCTGGCAGACTGTGCCCTGCGTGGGCATGGGGATGTGAGAATGATCATGGCACGGATCCCTGCCAGCCTCACCACCATCACCTCTATTCCCTGTGAATAACACGCCAGTGCCCAGCCCAGTGGTAGGCCCGGCACACCGCCATATTGTGGGAGGGAGGCATGAGGAGGGAGGGAGGCAGGGAGTTAAGGGGAGGGAGGAGCGGGGAGGCGCAGGCCCGGACTCAGACGCCTCTATGGCAGGCAGGCTTCCCTTCCGCTCTGCTCTGCAGGGAGGAGCGCGGGGCTCGAAGATGGCAATCAAGCCTTGATTTGCCAACACATTTCCAATGATTAAAATGTAATTAGCACAAGCGAGCGCCTCCTCCCTAGCTAATTTCCATGCACACTGTGACAGGCAGGCGGTCGGCGGCGCCCGGGCCCCAGCAGCAGATGGAAGAGCAGGCAGCGGGAGGGGACAAAACCATTTTGCCATGCGACTGTTTGCATCAGAAAACCATCAGGACGCGCAGCTTTACTCTGGGAGGGAGAAAAAAGGAAGAGGAGCCCTTGACGGCGGCACATCAAAGTGGCACCGTCTGAGATGACTCTGACAATGGCTTTTCACATTTCAAGTTTTAATGTCACATGCACAAGTACAGTGAAATGCCTTTCTTGCAAACTCAAAACCCAACAATGCAATAATCAATAACAATATAATAGTAGAAAAAAACTAACGAGAAATATGAAATACACAAAGTAAGTAAGTGGGCATACTGTATACAGGAAATACCATATTTTTGTGCAGGTATACTGGAGTGATGGAGGTAGATATGTATAGGGGTAAGTTGACTAGGCAACATGATATAAGATAAACAGAGTAGCAGCAGCTTGTATGTGAGTGAGTGTACGTGTATGTAGAGTCAGTATAAATGTATGTGGATATTATGTGTGAGTGAGCAAATGGTGGAGTGGGTGTTTGTGTGTGTGTTGGAGTGACAGTGTGTGTGAGTATGTAGTGCCCTGTGAATATGCATAGAGACAAAATCCTGAAATAAATGGTCAATAAGATACAAGGTAAACTCGGTCCATGTAGCTATTTTGATAGCTACAGTGGGGAGAACAAGTATTTGATACACTGCCGATTTTGCAGGTTTTCCTACTTACAAAGCATGTAGAGGTCTGTAATTTTTATCATAGATACACTTCAACTGTGAGAGACAGAATCTAAAACAAAAATCCAGAAAATCACATTGTATGATTTTTAAGTAATTCATTTGCATTTTATTGCATGACATAAGTATTTGATACATCAGAAAAGCAGAACTTAATATTGGGTACAGAAACCTTTGTTTGCAATTACAGAGATCATACGTTTCCTGTAGTTCTTGACCAGGTTTGTACACACTGCAGCAGGGATTTTGGCCCACTCCTCCATACAGACGTTCTCCAGATCCTTCAGGTTTCGGGACTGTCGCTGGGCAATACGGACTTCCAGCTCCCTCCAAAGATTTTCTATTGGGTTCAGGTCTGGAGACTGGGTAGGCCACTCCAGGACCTTGAGATGCTTCTTACGGAGCAACTCCTTAGTTGCCCTGGCTGTGTGTTTCGGGTTGTTGTCATGCTGGAAGACCCAGCCACAACCCATCTCAATGCTCTTACTGAGGGAAGGAGGTTGTTGGCCAAGATCTCGCGATACATGGCCCCATCCATCCTCCCCTCAATACAGTGCAGCCGCCCTGTCCCCTTTGCAGAAAAGCATCCCCAAAGAATGATGTTTCCACCTCCATGCCTCACGGTTAGGATGGTGTTCTTGGGGTTGTACTCATCCTTCTTCTTCCTCCAAACACGGCGAGTGGAGTTTAGACCAAAAAGCTCTATTTTTGTCACATCAAACCACATGACCTTCTCCCATTCCTCCTCTGGATCATCCAGATGGTCATTGGCAAACTTCAGACGAACCTGGACATGCGCTGGCTTGAGCAGGGGGACCTTGCGTGCGCTGCAGGATTTTAATCCATGGCGGCGTAGTGTGTTACTAATGGTTTTCTTTGAGACTGTGGTCCCAGCTCTCTTCAGGTCATTGACCAGGTCCTGCCGTGTAGTTCTGGGCTGATCCCTCACCTTCCTCATGATCATTGATTCCCCACGAGGTGAGATCTTGCATGGAGCCCCAGACCGAGGGTGATTGACCATCATCTTGAACTTCTTCCATTTTTTTATAATTGCACCAACAGCTGTTGCCTTCTCACCAAGCTGCTTGCCTATTGTCCTGTAGCCCATCCCAGCCTTGTGCAGGTCTACAATTTCATCCCTGATGTCCTTACACAGCTCTCTGGTCTTGGCCATTGTGGAGAGGTTGGAGTCTGTTTGATTGAGTGTGTGGACAGGTGTCTTTTATACAGGTAACGAGTTCAAACATGTGCAGTTAATACAGGTAATGAGTGGAGAACAGGAGGGCTTCTTAAAGAAAAACTAACAGGTCTGTGAGAGCCGGAATTCTTACTGGTTGGTAGGTGATCAAATACTTATGTCATGCAATAAAATGCAAATTAATTACTTAAAAATCATACAATGTGATTTTCTGGATTTTTGTTTTAGATTCCGTCTCTCACAGTTGAAGTGTACCTATGATAAAAATGACAGACCTCTACATGCTTTGTAAGTAGGAAAACCTGCAAAATCGGCAGTGTATCAAATACTTGTTCTCCCCACTGTATATATCAGTCGTATTGCTTGGGGATAGAAGCTGTTCAAGAGCCTGTTGGTGTCAGACCTGATGCACCGGTACCTCTTGCCGTGTGCCAGTGTAACGGATGTGAAATGGCTAGCTAGTTAGCGGTGGTGCGCGCTAATAGCGTTTCAATCGGTTACGTCACTCGCTTTGAGACCTTGAAGTAGTGGTTCCCCTTGCTCTGCAAGAGCCGCGGCCTTTGTGGAGCGATGGGTAATGACGCTTCGTGGGTGACTGTTGTTGATGTGTGCAGAGGGTCCCTGGTTCGCGAGGGGACGGATGTAAAGTTAAACTGTTACACCAGCAGAGAAAATCGTCTATGGCTCGGGTGTTTAGGGTCTTTGAAGATTTTCCGGACCTTCTTTAAACACCTCCTGATATAGAGGTCCTTGATGGCAGGGAGCTCGGCCCCAGTGATGTACTGTGCTGTCCGCCTGCCATCCTTCATGCTGCTGTCCCACTAGCTTCCAGGCGGGCAGGCAGACAGACAGGCCTTTCTATTTATCCTTTATTTAGGAAGTCCCTCAGCTTTAACCCCTTCAGTGATTCTGCAGGAAATGTGGCCCAGGACGATAACCATCCCCAGTCCTCAGCTCCACTGGCCCTTTAAATGAAGCAGATATCAACGGTACTGTCATACATAGGGTCATGGACAGTGACCAGCGGCACCTCGGGCTAATACCAGACTAGGGATGGCATGGCACAATGCCCATCCATATTGAAGAAGTTGACATTTGAGAGAATATTAGATCAGAGGCTAGTGCTGATGTTAGAGACGTGAAATTAGAATAAATCCCCTTCAGCATGCCTCTCTGAATGGTTGTTGAGGAAGGATATTTATTTGATTGACGTAGCATCTGTTTGCATTTGAGAAACAGTGCATTTGGAACCACAGATTCCATGATTCCAGATTCTATGCCTAAACGTTTTGTATCTGAGTAGATACAGTACACACCATGGCGTGCATCTCTCTCACGCATCTCTGTTTGATGTGGTGGGCAAGACTCCTTATGACAATAGTTGTTTCTGTTGGGGAGTTTAGCAGAGCCAGACACAGACAGACACTGATGTTGCTTATGAGAGGACAGCAGAGCAGAGCTAGCTGAATCATTGACAATTCAGGACATCTCTCCCCATGTTCCCTGTCTGTTCCCTGTCTCCTATGTCTATTGGGCTGATATTACTCTCAGCTGGAGTCTACAGAGGCTTACGGACACAGAATAATTTTCTCCTACACTGAGTTTGATATAAACAACAGCCGTGATGCTTGGACACATTGTAGGGAATGTGTAAGTGCACTCAGCCAAATGGAGGGGTGGAGGTGGAGGGAGAAGGGGTCATGGAGGGGCAGTCGGGGTAATCAGAGGTTCACCGGATACAGGGCAACATCAACAGCTCTTAGCGCTGAGGGTAATGTTTGACAATCCTCTGTTACTTAACCTAAACACTGAGGTCTGGGGTCTGGGTTATACAGTATAATGCTAGGGCTGTGTGAATACCACTGGGCCTGGCTAGTGTATTGCTTTCTAGGGCTGCTGCCCTCCTGTTTTTCTACATATTCATGCCCTAGTTTTTTTTTTTTTTCTTCTGAAATAGTTTTTGCTGTTATTTCTCCTATTTACAGTACTGTTTTTATATTGCACTAGATTTCACTGCTTTTAATAGCGTACTATACCTACTCCTTTTCATGAGCAATCATCATTTAAAACCCTTTCGAATAATTATAATGTATACTGAACAAAAATATAAACTCAACATGCAACAATTTCAATGGTTTTACTGAGTTACAGTTCATATAAGGAAATCAGTCAATTGAAATAAATTAATTACGCCCTAATCTATGGATTTCAAATGACTGAGCAGGGGCACAGCCATGGGTGGACCTGGGAGGGTATAGGCCCACCCACTTGGGAGACAGTCCCAGCCAATCAGAATGTGTTTTTCCCCCAAAAAAGGGTTTTATTACAGACAGAAATACTCCTCAGTTTCATCAGCTGTCCGGGTGGCTGGTCTCAGACGATCCCGCAGGTGAAGAAGTTGGATGTGGAGGTCCTGGGCTGACGTGGTTACATGTGATATCCGGTTGGGAGGCCGGTTGGACGTACTGTCATATTCCATAAATGATGTTGGAGGCGGCTTATAGTAAAGAAATTAACATTCAATTCTCTGGCAACAGCGCTGGTGGACATTCCTGCAGTCAGCATGCCAATTGCACGCTCCCTCAAAACATCTGTGGCATTGTGTTGTGTGACAAAACTGCACATTTTAGAGTGGCCTTTTATTGTCCCCAGCAAAAGGTGCTGTTTAATCAGCTTCTTGATATGCCACGTCTGTCAGGTGGATGGATTATCTTGGCAAAGGAGAAATGCTTACTAACGGGGATGTAAACAAATTTGTGCACGACATTTGAGAGAAATCATATTTTTGTGCGTATGGTACATTTCTGGGATCTTTTATTTCAGCTCGTGAAACATGGGACCAACACTTTCCACGTTGTGTTTATATTTTTTTCAGTATAGAATAATGTAATATAATAATGAAATAAAATGTCTACCTGTCATGTCTGTAATCATCCAACTTTCAAATGTGCAACCATAACAGTACTGTAGTTGAGATGTGTCCTCCTCATAACCTTTGGCTCACAGTGATACTATCTAGCTCCCTACTGTGCCTCTGTATTTCAACATGGGACTCAGTATATGGAAAAGAACACAGTAGATTTGCCAATGATGGTGCTCCTCTCTCCGAGTCACACTGCATAACTGCATATTAACGCACCATGATCACTAATCAGTGACTGACGGCTCCCTATGTCAGAGATGTTTTTATCTTTTTAGCGTTATTATTTTTGGTTGCTTTTCCCTGTGTAGTGCAGTGAGTGTGAGGGAGCGTGGCGTCTTGTGCTTAAAGGACGTACAAATTGCCTGCCCTTGCCTGTCAGTCTTGATCTCAGGCTTTCTTACTTTGCTCATTATAAAGGTATTTCCATTTTATTAAGTTTTCTCTTTTTTCTCTCTCCCACTCCCTTTGTACGGCGGAGAAATTAGCATACCTCTATTCTCGGGGAAAGAAGTAATGACAGCAATTTATTTTTCTCTTCTCTTCCCCCACTAGCTGTGTGAGTCTCGTGTAGTGGCACCTGCAGAAGCGACAGGCGAAGAGATGAGAAGCGAAAGAGAGCAGTTGATTAAATCATCATCAAGTCGCGCCGCTAGAAAGTCAATTCTGCTCGCCGTCTACAATGATATCCTTTTATCTTAAAGTAATGAGCTATGGCACTTTTGCATCGGGTAATACGATGACTTCTATTAGCGTGTTCCATTTGCTTCACAAGCAAGGGCAAGTCATTCCAGCCTGCTTCTATCTCGGCAATCAAAGCAATTGGCTGCACAGGCAGGCATGGGAAAAAGGAATGGAAGGGGGGAAGAAAAAAAAGAAAAGAAAGAAAGAAAGACAGAAAGGCTGGAGGCATTTTTTATGGATCACAACACAGTGGAAAAAATAAATGTCCCCATTATTTTAACTCCTCGCCTGCCTGTCTGCTCTGCTTGGTGTGCTCTGCACAGAGACTGCAGACACTAATGAGTCCTGGGTCACATTACTCTCGTCACAGTCTGAAGGCTTAAACACATGGAAGTAGTTCAGACAGTAATACAACTCATCATATCCTGTCTGCTCTTGCATTAACTCTGTGTGGGAGTCTGTTGCTCTGTACCGTGCCATGAGAGATGCACTGACAGGCCCCTTTATTCACTTACTGGAGTAAATATATACACGTAGTTACAGTTAGCATGCATGATTTGTTGAACATGCATTGTTGTATGTAATAGTGTACATTAGCCTTGTTTATGTTTCCAGCTGACAGGCTATGTAGTCTACATTTGGCTGTTGGCTTGGCTCTCTGTGTACTGTGTATTAACGCAGGGGGGAAGGAAGGAGTGATAGAGAGAGAGTGTTTTCTCAGTGCGTTTATTGCCTCTGCATAATTTATGAGGTGCTGGAGCTGACCGTCATGGCAGTGTGCCGGGGGCTGGCCCCTGGGGCTGTGTGGTACAGGCCCGAAAATTGGATGCCCTGCTCCTGCTGAGCTCACAGTGCAGTGCGGGCCCCTCTCCCTCTCCACTGGTCGAGTCAGCCAGGGGAATACAGAGCCAGAGGCCCAGCCTGCCTTCTACCTTTGAACTCAGCAGGCAGCAGGGATCCGGCTCAACAGAAAATAAAAAATAAAAACCACCAGGCTTAGGCAGGCAGGGGCCCGGCCCCCACCGTGGCCTGGCTCCCAGCGCTGTCAGTCAATCACCCCATACTGTGCTGGCACAGGGATAAACCCTCTGTGCTTTAATCGACACTACCCCCCGCTTCACACACAAACACACACACACACACACACAGTGCCTTCTTCATTACCGACTCCAGTGCCTCCCCGCTCCTCGGCCATATGCACAACTTCGAGGGCCGCCGGCCGCCCAGCATCCCGCTAATTAGTTGATAAAGAATTAAGTGAACCTTGAAATTGAAATTGGGGAAGGAAAACTGAAATCCAACCTTTTTTTTTTTAAAGGCCCCCTTTCTGTTTCTCTTTTCTCTCCATCGTTCCATCCTGCTCCTCAACCATTTATATATAAAAAATAAGAAAAAATAGACCTACATCACAGAAAATTGTAATTCCAGTGCTCCTTGTCCTTTGAGACTCCAGCTCCAGAATGTTTTGTTCTGATTCTTAATAAGAACGACCAGATGCTTGCATGAGATATTTTGTGGGCCCTTTTGTTTCATATTCTAGTCCATGTCTCCGCTAAACAGTATAATGGACTGGCCTAATGACATTCGCCCATTGAATATGATGGAAATACTATTCTGTACTGAGGTCTCCATTAAAGACCTGATAAGATGTGCTGTGTGACTAGGTACATTAGATTATGTACACTCACATTTAAATGAAGTCAAGTAAAAAGAAGGGCGAGGGACTTTATAATTAAAGACACGGTAGATGCCTAGTTATTCTAATCATGTTACTCTTTTATCTTACAGTGTGACAGCGAGAGCGACCAGGAACACAAGGTAAGACTCCATTTTAGTGTTTACCTTTCTCCAAGGAGCCATTTCTTCCTTCTTGCAACTTTATTTTTTATTTTATTTCACCTTTATTTAACCAGGTAGGCCAGTTGAGAACAAGTTCTCATTTACAACTGCGACCTGGACAAGATGAAGCAAAGCAGTGCGACAATAAAACCAAAAACACAGAGTTGCACATAAACAAACGTACAGTCAATAACACAATCGAAAAATATATGTACAGTGTGTGCAAATGTAGAAGATTAGGGAGGTAATGCAATTAAAAGGCAATAGAGGCGAAATAATTACAATTTAGCATTACCACTGTAGTGATAGCGCAGATCATTTTCATATATCTTTTATCAATGTGGTTTCAACGAGGATCAAATATTAGACTTTCTTTAAGTATGCATTTCTATTTAATTAGAATTAAACATCTAGTTAATAACCGTTGGAAAGGCCTAATTAGCTGCACATTAATTATATATGACTAAATGATGTACGTAATCTAAATTGAACTGTTATGGCTTTAGATTACAGTGAAGTGTAATGGCTGTGTGGCTTTCCATTAGGGTTTATACAGTATTTTCTGTAATTGTTCCTCACAGAAGCATTGTGTCCTGCAATGTGCGTCACTGTCTTCATAAAAAGTGTAGTTCTTCCGTGTTAACACTATTATTTACCTATCTTCATATTATATCTCTGTCTCTTATCTTAAAGAGACTGTATTGTAATGTAGGTTTGTCCAAAACATTGTGGCTCTGAGTTGGTCTATATGTTGCAAACTTGGATATTTGCCGGTGGTCTGAACTTATTCGCAGATACTGCATAGTATTCACATATCCCTCTGAGAGGAGCCATGTTTTCCAGGAACAGTAAACTTGCAACTGTAAATCCAGCGACAGCGTGATGATTTAGAATACCATTTGCTGTTTGTTGTTTTGCTTAGTCGCTTTTGTTTACTCAGTGCGGTCGATTCAAATTACCCCTGTCGCCGTGGCAAGTCCTTTTGTTTCAGCAACGCGCCTTAGCCTGTAATCCCCCCAGCGATTTTATTAATTCATCCCGGCTCACATTACAGTGGGGATGAACAGAGCCGAGCGCCACGCAGTACCTTTCTGTCATAGATTAATTGTGTGTTAAAATAACAGAGGAGTGATTTAGTAAATAGGGTAGCTCTGATCGCTGACTGCCACCGTTCCCCTCTGTGTTACGGAGTAATTGAAGCTCACGCTCCTCAGCGTCAACCCTGTTACCCTGTAGTCACCTCAGTCACTATCTGTCCCTGCCAGGCATCAGCCTCTCCCGCTTCATCTCTCTCTCTCTCTCTCTCTCTCTATCTTTCTCTCTCAATCTTTCTCTCTCTCTCTCTCTCTCTCTCTCTCTCTCTCTCTCTCTCTCTCTCTCTCTCTCTCTCTCTCTCTCTCTCTCTCTCTCTCTCTCTCTCTCTCTCTCTCTCTCTCTCTCTCTCTCTCTCTCTCTCTCTCACACACTATCCATCTTTCTCTCTCAATCTTTCTCTCTCTCTCTCTCTCTCTCTCTCTCTCTCTCTCTCTCTCCCTCTCTCCCTCTCTCCCTCTCTCTCTCTCTCTCTCTCTCTCTCTCTCTCTCTCTCTCTCTCTCTCTCTCTCTCTCTCTCTCTCTCTCTCTCTCTCTCTCTCTCTCTCTCTCTCTCTCTCTCTCTCTCTCTCTCTCTCTCTCTCTCTCTCTCACACACTATCCATCTTTCTCTCTCAATCTCTCTCTCTCTCTCTCTCTCTCTCTCTCTCTCTCTCTCTCTCTCTCTCTCTCTCTCTCTCTCTCTCTCTCTCTCTCTCTCTCTCTCTCTCTCTCTCTCTCTCTCTCTCTCTCTCTCTCTCTCTCTCTCTCTCTCTCTCTCTCTCTCTCTCTCTCTCTCTCTCTCCAGCCACCCACCACTGGGATTATTTGCATTCTGTGGATGTGTTCTACTTTAGAAAACGGAGGTGGAGAGGAAGGGGGGGGTACAGTCGTTTTAACGGGTCAAATGTATTCAGATGAGGACCAACATGGCTTATTTAGTTTCCTTCAGAATCAGGAAATGGAAAAGTGTTCCCAGGAGAAATCACGTTCTGCCTGGTGTAGAGAGACCTCTGCTGTGGTGACAGGAGCCGCAGGGGCTCTGATAAGAGCCAGCTATTCGCCTCTCTCTCTGTGTGTGTGTGTGTGTGTGTGTGTGTGTGTGTGTGTGTGTGTGTGTGTGTGTGTGTGTGTGTGTGTGTGTGTGTGCGTGCGTGCGTGCGTGCGTGCGTGCGTGCGTGCGTGCGTGCGTGCGTGCGTGCGTGCGTGTGTGGTGGATGAGTATGTGTGTGTGTTCTTTTAACACATCCTGTCTCCTAAGGGCAGTCAACACTCAGGCACGTGCACAGGTAGGGCTCAACCAGTGCCTGAGCACCAGCCCTTTTGCCCTCCTATGAAAAAACGCCCTCGCCGCTCGGTGGATGTTTTACATTTTATGAATTACTTTTCATTTTGTTATCTTTTCATTTTTGGTTAAACAAATTAATTGAACATCAAACAAGCCATTTTCATAAGGTCTTGAATCTCAGAAATTAGTCCCTCCGCTGCCCACAGTGCTCACTCGTCTGACTTGCATACTTCTGACTGTGGGCGCCGGGTGGGGAGAATGCTGGTAGGAGGATACTTTAGAGTTGGATCTGTTGTGTGTCTCCCACTGTTAGTGACAAAGAATGAGACACTTTTTTATTTGGAACACCTGCCCCCCCCCCAAAGGAAATTGTTAGATATTACTACACAGTCAGAACTAGAAGCACAAGCATTTCGCTACACTCGCATTAACATCTGCTAACCATGTGTATGTGACCAATAAAATGTGATTTGATTTGATTTGCACGGCCCTATCAACACTGTCAATGCTGTGACATGGATGTTCTCCTGGGCGCTCTCTACAAAGTGACCTGTTTGATGGGAGTCCTCTAACATGACATGATAATGGTGTGTCGGCTGACAGATAGAAGCCAGGGCACACACACCGCTGTGTCTATCATTAACCCTACCTATCTTCTTATTTTCTTTAGAGTTAAGACGGGGTGACAGGGGGCTCTCATCCTACTGTCACTTTAACAGACAATGTTACAATACCATCATTACTGTAATTGGTTAGAATGTTAAAGAAGTTTCTGTGTCTGGTCTTAGACTGAGGGAGATGGTACACTACATATCTATGTCATTGTTCTGTCTCTTTGTCCCTGTAATAGTGTTTGAATGCCCATCTTGTTGTTACCCAGCATGTTATTGAATGGTACGGTCTGTCTTCTTTTCATCAGACAGCGTGGGCCGGTCCATCTGGGCTCAGGGCCTGCACCCGGGGTCTGTCCAGGGACTCCCGGTGGTTGATGAATTGGCGTCGGTATACAAGAGAGAGAAAAAAGCTTATCCAGTGAGTCTGAGCCAAACTCTTCTCAAAGCTTTGGCCGGCCTGGACGTTCCAATCCCAGCCCTGGCTGTAAAGTGTGCTTGGCCCCGCTTCCAGGTTCCATTCTTGAAAGCTCAAGAGTCAGCCATTGTATTCCGGCTCTCTGTCTCTCTCCCCAGGTTAGGCAGGCTTGAATCTGATCCAGGATCAGGTATTTTTTTTCAGCTAACAGGTAGGAATGGTCTGTTCATTTGGAGCAGCTTGAGTCCACATTTTTAGAGCAGGATTACTGGCAGGACGAGAGGAGCGGCGGAGAGAAAGGGGGAGAGGGAAGGTTTCATGCCGTAGTTAACGCCAACAGGTTTTTCACCATCTGAGAGCGTTTAAAGGCTGATGAGGCTAAAGTGAATGTGAAATGGGCTCAGTATTTAACGCTAAAGTGCACGTGTTTATGTGCCCAGACCATCTTTCAGTTATTTAAGAAACATTCCCCATGCTTCTCCTTGTGCATGTGGATACACTTGCGTAAGATTCAAATATGCAGCTTTTATTCTCAAAATGTGTTTTTCTTGAAAACTCTTTCGAAGCATTAGTTATACGATGGAAATGACGGATGACTGTTCTATGGAAATTACTTTTAACATAGTCAAGAGCACCAGCCACTCTCCAGAACAGACTACCTAAGTGCTTAAGTGATGTTCTTGGTAAGTTGCACCATAAACTACCAGTCAAATTCTTTACAAAGATATCTGGTGGTGTTCAAGTCCTTTTTACTAGACTAGAGCGTCAGCCCCCAGCCCTGAGTGACTGAAGACTACTTAGGCCTTTTATGAAGACAACAAGTCCTCTCATCCTCCCTCTAATATAAAGCTAATCCACAATACCTTATCATTCAACTGTCTTTTATTCCTCATGCCCCAGAGCCTCTTTACCTAGACCACACCTTCACTAAGTGTGTATTTATTCACCATCAGTCTATCAGCGTTTGGCCACTAAGCAGTAAATGCCATTTTAAAAGCGGTTTGTGTCTTATTAACGGCCTGGCATGGAAAAGTGGTGTAATTTGCCATAGTTGGCTCTTATTGGAGGCGAGGGGACGCTGTAAGTGGGTGCTTTAGTGGAGCCGCCATGGAGAGGACCTGTTTGTCCTTGACATCAAATAAAGATCTGAGCTGGTAATATATTTGCTGTTTCTGTTTTTTATTGTTTTGCAGGGTTTGCCCTCAGGCGTTTCTCAATCACTCAACGAACGAACAGCGCTGTACATAAAAACGTTTTGTCTCCCCCCTCCCCCATTGCTGGGGAGCTGGATGAGTAATAAAAAGCAGAGAGCGACTTGTCAGCGTTAAAAGATTGTGTTTTGCCCCTCCAAAGGAAGAGTATAGTGTTTACAGGCCTGAGTGGGTGCTCGCTAGGCCGAGGCTGAGGCTGATTGCACTAGAGTACCCTGTCAGACCATGATTTGTCATGTACTCTATCATCCTTGTCACTCCACAGAGCGTTGTCATAGGCAACTTAACGCTCCCCCCTCTCCCTCTCCCCCCATTCTCCCGTCTTTGTACCCAGTCTGTGTAGGAAATTTGTATTTACTTTGGGGGAGTGTGATTTGTTCCTCATGGATAATATGACCCTTAGCGGAGTCGGATCATGGGTTAGTTGAAGTGATATTTTCCGGTAATGGTAGTCGTACATCATGGCTGTCAGGCCGGGTTAGGAGGCGAGCACATTACAGCTCCATTTTAGCACTGCAGGCATCTGGGATTATTTTCCATAACCAAGTATGACATGACCGCTCTGCGGAGTGCATTACATTTTTACTAGCTTTTTCTCCTCCCCCGGCAACTTCTGTGGCTTTTCCCCAGGACCAGGAGGGGAGCAGGGGTAGGGGGCAGGGGGCTCAGGGCTGCCACTGTGATGGATACCCCGGAGTACCAGCAGCCCCAGCCAAGGTTAGCCAGTGTCACAGACCTACACAGGTCCCCTCCATCCCAATACTGACAAATCCCCACTCCCTCCGAGGCTGACCACAGCAGCCTGCTACCTCACACACACACACACACACACACACACACACACACACACACACACACACACACACACACACACACACACACACACACACACACACACACACACACACACACACACACACACACACACACACACACACACACACACACACACACACACACACACAGAGAAAAAGATAGAGGGAGCAAGGGAGAGGGAAAGAGCAGGCTTTTATTTACAATAACAAGAAGCTATGAAATGAGGAATATAAAAGTGATTGTGCCTTGACATTTGTCCCTCTGAGCAATTTTCGCTTAAGACGATGAATCAGAAAAACACCCCTGACAGATCGAGAACATTCAGACAGCAACACCCCCTCTGCTCCCTTCCTATCTCGATTCCTCGCTCCATCAATCCTTCACTTTCACGGACAGAAATAGTCCTCAGACATGGAACAGAAGACAATGAAAACAGTGGAAACAATGTGCAAGCGCTCTGCTCTACAGCGTTTTTCCCTCCCTCCCTCCCTCCCGCCCTCCCTCCCTCCCTCCCTCCCGCCCTCCCTCCCTCCCTCCCTCCCTCCCTCCCTCCCTCCCTCCCTCCCTCCCGCCCTCCCTCCCTCCCTCCCTCCCTCCCTCCCGCCCTCCCTCCCTCCCTCCCGCCCTGCCAAGCAAGGTCAGCGGTGTAAATGCCACCTCTTGCCATTGACAAATGGTCTCCCCCCCTGTCTGGTAATCAGCCGAGCCCCAGAGGTGGGTGAGCAGGAGGAGCTCATTAGCGCGGCTCAGATGAGATATTAATGTGGAGACCTGGGCCCTGGCCGAGCGCTACACTGACAGCATGCCAGGGAGGCCAGAGGCGAGGGGAGGAGAGGGGAGGGGAGGAGGGCAATGGATGGATGGGGATGGACTGATGGTGGGCTGGCTGGTTGATGGATGGCCAGGTCAGCATGCTCTCTCTCTCCACACAGGCCCAGCAGGCAGGCAGGCAGGCAGGCAGGCAGGCAGGCAGACACACACACACACACACACACACACACACACACACACACACACACACACACACACACACACACACACACACACACACACACACACACACACACACACACACACACACACACACACACACACACACACACACACACACACACACACACACACAGCTGTACATAATGACAAGGCAGAGCATTGGGCCATGGGAGAGAAGGTCAGCATGCCCCGAGGAG
The DNA here is from genome assembly GCF_045679555.1 of Salvelinus alpinus. Taxonomy (NCBI): domain Eukaryota; kingdom Metazoa; phylum Chordata; class Actinopteri; order Salmoniformes; family Salmonidae; genus Salvelinus; species Salvelinus alpinus. The sequence continues at coordinate 86,818,488 of NC_092086.1, forward strand.
ACTGTTACACTTCTCCCACTGACACACTGATAATTAAACACAACCAATGTAATCAACTGTCAAAATTTCATTTTTTTCCCCCTAATTGTGTGATGACTAAATGTCAGAGTAGTAATACTGTTTTACGCTATTTATTTTCCTGGTAGGGTTGTGGCCAATTTTAGTAGTTAATATATCACTAGCAAGTAAGGGCATTTGCATGTACAGTTAGCATCCCAGTACATTGTGGGCATTCCTCTGGTATATGTTTCTATGACCCTGTACAGATCTGTGTAACACTGTGGCGGTAGCTGTTTTCACCTCTAGCCATTGTCTCTCCTGTGGTCACTGAGTGACCCTGTGGGCCCTAGTCAAAAGTAGTGCACTATATTGGAAATAGGGTGCCATTTCGGACACAGCCTAAGTTAGGGATCCACGATATATCGGCGAACATATTGGAATCGGCCGATATTAGCTAAAAATGCCAACATTGGTATCGGCCCGATGTCTATTTTAATGCCGATGTGCCAAACCGATGTAAAAGCTGACGTGCATACCTACAGTTGAAGTCGGAAGTTTACAACACTTTTAGGTTGGTGTCACTAAAACTCAAACATTTCAGCGAGACAACTCAAAGGCGAAATCCATTAACGCCAAGATAATGGAATTCATTGCCCTTGACAATCAACCGGTCTCTGTCGTGGGTCATGTTTGCTTTCGCGACTGGTCGAGCACCGGTAACGTTACATACTACCAAGTACGCTATTTTTCAGATGTTGCCCTACCGGAGTTACACAGTAATAGCGTCACTGCTATTAGCTTCACAACATACTATGGAACGCCGTTTGGGTCTTTGCGCGTCAAAAAGGGTACATGTCAAATAACACTATTTGACAATAACACTATTTGACGTGTTAAATAAGCGTTTAATTTGACATGTCAAATAACACAGTTCTATTATAGAATGTTGTGTGTTCTGAATTTGCACGTGCAAGCCAAGTGCCACCACTAATATCAGTAGCACTGTCAAAGCTGTACAAAAAAGTCTGAAAACAAGCACACACCAACCCCGAACGATGTGTTTAGAATACCACGTTGGTAATAAAGCAATATTAGTTCGACCACAACTTCTGGGGTAGCTAGCTAGCTTTAGCTTGGTACCTAGTTAGCACCAATACAACCAGCCTGAAAACAATGACCAGTAGAAACTGCAGTCATTTTCATTATTCTTAGCAATGATTTAGGAATCCTTGTGAGTAAGTATTAGCTAGGCAGCCACGTGTTGTTCACCTATTGAAACTGAACTTCAGTTCATGAAAATAAATAGCTAGCCAGCTACTTAACCCTGTTTCCCAAAGCTAAGGTTATAAGCAGCCAGCTAGCTTCATCTGGCTAGTGAGGCTCGACTGTACCGGGTTATGTGTTGTGAAGCTAGCCACAATAAGGATTAGGCACAATAGTGGAATTTGCGATTTGCCTTTAAAATAAAAGTACCTCTTTGAAAGTGATGCAGAAGGTTACAATTGGTGGAAACATGCCATATTTAGACTAGATAATGTTAAACAAGTTCGGAATGTGAAGCAATGAAATGGGGTACCAGTCTACTCGGTGACACCCACAGAACACAACTATGAACACAACTGTGAAGAGTTTACGCAAATATTAGCGTTGTAGCTCTTATCGGGAAACTGTGACTGTGTGAAATCACCTCCCCAGTCAGCCTGTTGTGTGTATTGACATTCATATTGCACTGTACAGCTTTACCTAAGGATTGGGGATCAATGAAATGGGGTTTCAGTCTACTCAATACCCAAGATATTTTTTCCCAAAGTCCTCCTCAGAGTTATCAAACTCCAAAACATCCATGCAGTATTATTTTTCCTCAGGAATAGTGTTCAATAAACATAAGTTGACAATAAATGTGGCTTAATTCACAGTTGTTTCAGAGTCCCACAATAAGAGCTACAACGCTAATGTCTCTGGGTGTCACTGAGTAGACTGATACCCCATGTCATTGATCCACAATCCATAGGTAAGGCTGTACAGTGAAATAAGTATGCCCCTAATGCAATTCTAAAGTGTAATACATGCAGTGCGATTTCAACAGATTTTTGTAAAATTAACAAATTATTGTCTTTTGTTGATTTTATATAACAAAATTCCAAACTCGTTTAGCATGATCTATTCAATTATGGCATAATTCTACTATTTGTATTCATTTGCATCACTGTCAATTACATACGTTTATTTTGAAGGCTAACCGCAAAGTCCATTATTGTGGCTAATCCTTATTGTGGCTAGCTTCACATAGATGGGTCCGACCACCATTAATCAAATAAGAACTGTCTTGTAAATTAGGGTTATTTTAGATGATGACACCTAGCTATATAGTTAGCAAGCTAAATATAGCTACTGAAACAGATTATGTCGTTTTGCTATATTTTTGGGAAAGAACATTGTTTTTATGACCAGCACTGTAGGTGCGCGAGACAACTTTACCAGCATCATAGCATACGTATCGATGAATCGTTGTGACATATGAAATACGAGTGACAGTGTAATCAATGTGTAATAACTACGTAAAAAATGTATGAACGCGTTAAATTATTATGTAACGTGCAGTTATATTCAGGTCCTGATAGGGCAACAAGCTTATTTGACACGTCAAATAATGTTATTTGACGTGTATCTTTTTTGACACGCAAAGACCCAAATGGCATTCCATAGAAATCCTGGTTGAGAATGAAACGATTGAACAAATGAACAATGAAACAGCACAGCAAGTAAGTGAAAGAAATAGGTTTTGATTATGTTTTACTGGTAAATGCCAACATAATAACTTTTTGGTCAGTGTGGTGTGTGTATGGAATCTTTATTTAACTAGGCAAGTCAGTTAAGAACAAATTCTTATTTACAACGACGGCCTACCCCGGCCTAACCCGGACAACGCTGGGCCAATTATGCGCCGCCCTATGGGACTTCCAATCACGGCTGGATGTGATGCAGCCTGGATTCGAACCAGGGACTGTAGGGACGCCTCTTGCACTGAGATGCAGTGCCTTAGACCACTGCGTCCATGTGTGTGTTAACTATGTAACTGTACTGGAATGCTTAAAAGGCCACTAAAATGTTAAATATCGTTATCGGTATCGTTTTTTGGGCAAGGAAAATATTGGATATCGGTATCGGCCAAAAATATAATATCGGTGCATCACTAGCCCAAGTACCCAGTCCCTAGTTCCCAGTCACAAGTACCCAGTCCCTAGTTCCCAGTCCCTAGTTCCCAGTCACAAGTACCCAGTCCCTAGTTCCCAGTCACAAGTACCCAGTCCCTAGTTCCCAGTCCCTAGTTCCCAGTCACAAGTACCCAGTCCCTAGTTCCCAGTCCTTAGTTCCCAGTCCCTAGTTCCTAGTCACAAGTACCCAGTCCCTAGTCCTCATTCACAAGTACCCAGTCCCTAGTTCCCAGTCACAAGTACCCAGTCCCTAGTTCCCAGTCCTTAGTTCCCAGTCCCTAGTTCCTAGTCACAAGTACCCAGTCCCTAGTCCCCATTCACAAGTACCCAGTCCCTAGTTCCCAGTCACAAGTACCCAGTCCCTAGTTCCCAGTCATTAGTCTCTTCCCCCAGCAGGCATATCCTCATACCCTCATTCTGTCACAGTACATCTCCCTGTGCTAACACTCAACATTACGATGGGGACAATAATCAACATGTCACTAATGTCCACTCAGCAGCAGCACCCATGCCATACTCCCCAAACACTTACACTAGAGACATTGTAAGTAAATACACAGTGATAAAAGGGACAACCCCTGGTCTGCCAGGCTACTAGTGGAGCCCCAATGTGTATTTGGTAGGTGTGTGATGGGGTGATAGACCAATAATCTGAGGGAGGGTTAGGTTACTGCCTCTCTCTTTCTTCACTGGTCTCTCTCCTCCTCACTGTTGGGCTCACTGGTCGCTGGTGGGGCTCCCTAACACCCACAAGCTCCTACTCTTCCCCATGACTCTGGGCATCCATGACTGAGGATCAGGAGAGGTCAGAGGTGACTGCTATACGCTCTTCTCTCCCTCTCTCCTGGCCTCTCTCTCTCTCCTTCTCTCTCTCCTTCTCTCTCTCTCTCGCTCCCTGTCTCTTTCCCTGTGTTTTCCTAGCTCTCCAGAGCCCTCAACCTCACCATTCATTTATGCCCAACAATAAAAGGTAATATTGTACACGTTTGAATAGGGACAAGGTTGCCAAGTCCTTGAAATTGAATGAAGGGAAAACACTCGGCAGTGGCAACGTTTCAATTCCCAACGCAGAAGGAGAACACAGGCAATGAAAGAATAATTTAATCAGCAACCAAAAACATAAATACACTGTTTGAATTAGATTTTCTCTCCTGTGGAAAGAAAAACCATTTCCATCTTTCCTGACCTGGAAAAGAAAAATGTCCCTGGCAAATTGTGGATATATTTCACTGCTTTAATGAGATTCGCTGCATACAGGAAGGCTTTGCTTTGGAAACAAAACTTAAGCCCTGAAAAATGAACATGAATGTATGTATGTATGTATGTATGAATGTATGTATGTATGTATGCATGCCCTGGGGATTTTTCCTTACACATAATACCATGTTGAGAATAAGCCTTCATAAACAAGATATTAATGACATTAGGACTATTTTTTGGCAAATGATTTGACCAGCGGTGCAGTGGTGCAGTGGTGCCTGGAGAAGTGGGTATACTCTGATTTGCCAAAAATTCCTTTTTGGCTGCCCAGAGAAGGAAAGGTGCCCTGTGTGAAAAATTCTCTGAGAAACTGACATACACTCTGAATCACCTAAAACGCTAAATCTCATATTGGTCTTTCACAGTCAGACCAACCCAAGCTGTACTGTGCAAGTAAGTTAATAGTAGGCCTACTATTGAAACAGATAAATGAGGCTGTCAACTGAGTCAGAAATTCATAGGTTTTATATTATTTCAATATTATTATTATTATTTTTAAATAGAAAAACGGTCCAAAAAAAGTCCATAACAATGCTTAAACCACATCAGGAGGTTTTTGGTGTAGTTACCATTTCATTCAAGTGTACAGACTTAGCACTGTTGATGGGTTAGGGTGTTTTTGTAGCACGTGAGATGGAGTTTGCAAAACACATGGCCACTGGATTGATGCAAATAATCATACAGTATCATTCTATCAGGGAGGCATAGGCTACTTTGTAGCTAGTTAACATTTAATTGAGAAGGTTTTTGGGAAAGTCTTTCCATCTACCAGAAAAATGTTATTCCTACCATTAGCCTTGCAATATTTTCCCTGTTCCTTAATTGATTGAAACCTGGATGTTTTACTTCATATTATGAGGGATGTCTTACCTTGCTTTAAAGTAGCCTACACTCTTAGAAAAAGGGTTCCAAAAGGGTTATTTGGCTGTCCCCATAGGAGAACCCTGTTTGGCTCCCGGTAGAACCCTTTTGTGTTCCATCTAGAACCCTCTGTGCAAACCAAATGGGGTTCTAGATGGCACCTTTTTTTGTAAGAGTGTATAGCTAAAATCCCACCATAGAAACATGGAGGCATTATCCTAGTCATGTTAGCAACCTATGATAGTTGTTATATCATTAGATCTCCACTCTTTCTAAATTTCAAACAGATAATTCTATCTCTGTCCATGAAACCGCAAATTGCATTTAGGAACATTCGCGCGTAGGCATACTGCTGTGTGCACATTGCTGCATCTAAAATGTGAAGAAATAATACTTTATCAACATTTTAAGCTAAACATTCTGATCTGTTCCATCAGCCTTATTAATTGATACGGCGTATACCTCCACTACACGACTTTGATAGGCATCGTGGGGATTAAGAAGTGAGTATATGCAATGCCCACTGAAAAATGAATTGGGTATACACCGACAACCTGCGTCATACCCTCCACTGCACCACTGCATGGACCAAGGTGTTTTTGCTATTTACATTAAATGTCTGCTGTATTTCCTCAGTTCTGGTCATGTACTTAACCTCCTATCCCTGTTACTAACATACTAATCTGCTGAACACTTAATGCCATCCATACTCTACAAAACAGCATTTAACTAGAGTCGATGTCCATACTCTACAAAACAGCATTTAACTAGAGTCGATGTCCATACTCTACAAAACAGCATTTAACTAGAGTCGATGTCCATACTCTACAAAACAGCATTTAACTAGAGTCGATGTCCATACTCTACAAAACAGCATTTAACTAGAGTCGATGTCCATACTCTACAAAACAGCATTTAACTAGAGGCGATGTCCATACTCTACAAAACAGCATTTAACTAGAGTCGATGTCCATATTCTACAAAACAGCATTTAACTAGAGTCGATGTCCATATTCTACAAAACAGCATTTAACTAGAGTCGATGTCCATACTCTACAAAACAGCATTTAACTAGAGTCGATGTCCATACTCTACAAAACAGCATTTAACTAGATTCGATGTCCATACTCTACAAAACAGCATTTAACTAGAGTCGATGTCCATACTCTACAAAACAGCATTTAACTAGAGTCGATGTCCATACTCTACAAAACAGCATTTAACTAGAGTCGATGTCCATACTCTACAAAACAGCATTTAACTAGAGTCGATGTCCATACTCTACAAAACAGCATTTAACTAGAGTCGATGTCCATACTCTACAAAACAGCACTTAACTAGAGTCGATGTCCATACTCTACAAAACAGCATTTAACTAGATTCGATGTCCATACTCTACAAAACAGCATTTAACTAGCGTCGATGTCCATACTCTACAAAACAGCATTTAACTAGAGTCGATGTCCATACTCTACAAAACAGCATTTAACTAGAGTCGATGTCCATACTCTACAAAACAGCATTTAACTAGAGTCGATGTCCATATTCTACAAAACAGCATTTAACTAGAGTCGATGTCGATACTCTACAAAACAGCATTTAACTAGAGTCGATGTCCATACTCTACAAAACAGCATTTAACTAGATTCGATGTCCATACTCTACAAAACAGCATTTAACTAGATTCGATGTCCATACTCTACAAAACAGCATTTAACTAGAGTCGATGTCCATACTCTACAAAACAGCATTTAACTAGAGTCGATGTCCATACTCTACAAAACAGCATTTAACTAGAGTCGATGTCCATACTCTACAAAACAGCATTTAACTAGAGTCGATGTCGATACTCTACAAAACAGCATTTAACTAGAGTCGATGTCCATATTCTACAAAACAGCATTTAACTAGAGTCGATGTCCATACTCTACAAAACAGCATTTAACTAGAGTCGATGTCCATATTCTACAAAACAGCATTTAACTAGAGTCGATGTCCATACTCTACAAAACAGCATTTAACTAGAGTCGATGTCCATATTCTACAAAACAGCATTTAACTAGAGTCGATGTCCATATTCTACAAAACAGCATTTAACTAGATTCGATGTCCATATTCTACAAAACAGCATTTAACTAGAGTCGATGTCCATATTCTACAAAACAGCATTTAACTAGAGTCGATGTCCATACTCTACAAAACAGCATTTAACTAGAGTCGATGTCCATATTCTACAAAACAGCATTTAACTAGATTCGATGTCCATACTCTACAAAACAGCATTTAACTAGAGTCGATGTCCATATTCTACAAAACAGCATTTAACTAGCGTCGATGTCCATACTCTACAAAACAGCATTTAACTAGAGTCGATGTCCATACTCTACAAAACAGCATTTAACTAGAGTCGATGTCCATACTCTACAAAACAGCATTTAACTAGCGTCGATGTCCATACTCTACAAAACAGCATTTAACTAGAGTCGATGTCCATACTCTACAAAACAGCATTTAACTAGAGTCGATGTCCATACTCTACAAAACAGCATTTAACTAGAGTCGATGTCCATACTCTACAAAACAGCATTTAACTAGAGTCGATGTCCATACTCTACAAAACAGCATTTAACTAGAGTCGATGTCCATACTCTACAAAACAGCATTTAACTAGAGTCGATGTCCATACTCTACAAAACAGCATTTAACTAGAGTCGATGTCCATACTCTACAAAACAGCATTTAACTAGATTCGATGTCCATACTCTACAAAACAGCATTTAACTAGAGTCGATGTCCATACTCTACAAAACAGCATTTAACTAGAGTCGATGTCCATACTCTACAAAACAGCATTTAACTAGATTCGATGTCCATACTCTACAAAACAGCATTTAACTAGAGTCGATGTCCGCAACCTGTGGAAATCGAATTAGCATAATGAAAAAATCCCCATAACGATCTGTCTGTTTACACTACAGATATCTGTTTTTTTCATGGGCGCCATCTCAATCCACCACATCCACCGATGGCAGCTTTCTGCATCTACGGTGGAAGGTGGCAGAGCTACAGCAGTGTTTGTCAGATCAGGAGACATGCCGATAATCGGTCTTCTCACAAAAATGTCTGTAGCTCTCCAAACGGTTTGGGGTACAAACTAATATGACCCCTCTATGATAAGATGAGACTCACGACCACGTACATGTCATAAGACTCATCTGAAGGTAGCCTGGTACCAGTTTAAAAAATGAATGGAAGTAAATGTGGGGCGGAGAAGGGGTTTTAAATATAGTTTTGAGTTTTAATGTCACATGCACAAGTGCAGTGAAATGCCTTTCTTGCAAACTCTCAATATAGGACATACACTTAAAAACAAACTTATTTTTTATAAATGTTTTGACTATCTGTTTTGCCATGTATGAATGTTATTCAATGTGTTTCTATGGGCTAATAGCAGTATGGCCAAATTCAATGTTTCATCAAATCCTTTTTTATTTTTTATTTTTTTAACTTATGACCATATTAAAACAGTTCCATATGTTAGCTTAGTAGAAAACCATCCTTTGTTGCCTTAGACCTTAGGGGGTACAAACTGAATGACAACAGTGATAAAAAAAAGAAAGACTTTCTATACTAAGCCCCCTAAAGTGGCATTGGTCAGACCAGACATGCAGTAGTTATTTTGAGCCTCTAGGAGAATAATCTGTTTGGGGTTCTAGAACCTTCCATCATGATATGTGAGACTGATATATTTGTGGTCGGATCAAGACTAGGCCGTTGGCCGTGCCCTCCTCAGGTGTCTGTCCTCATCTGTATTTATGACACAGCATTGTCTGTTGCCGGCCTTTAATAATGCATGTACTCAGACATTGGGTTCAAACCGTAGTCTCTGGAAACCCACTCTTTAGGAAAAAACACTATTGTTATTATTCAGAACTATTTCCATGGTGCCCATCTTCTGCTCTGTCTGTCTGTCTGTCTGTCCGTCTGTCCGTCCGTCCGTCCATCCATCCGTCCGTCCGTCTGTCTCGCTCTCTCTTTCTCTCTATATATATCTTTCTATATATCTCTCCGTCCCTGTTACCTCTCTTGCTCACCCCCACTCTCTCACCCTCTCTCTCCGTGCCCTCTCTCTTCCTGCCTGCTGAGAGTGATTTCTCAGACACTCCAAGGTTAAACTTTCTCTATGTGCTCCGCGGATGGCGGCGGATGTCAGTTAAGGCCCCGCTCACCTACGCAGAAGCCCTTCGGCGACCAGCTAGTCACTCGCACACAACCTCTGCCCCCTCATTTCCCTTTTGTCAAGCCAATGATTCCTGCAGGCGCTCACTTTAGAGTTTTCTCTCTCCCTCCATCCCTCTAAAGATCAACCTTGCCTCACAAATGGCTCTATTCCTGAGTTATTCCTGCTTTTCACTGGCTAGCAGTGTCTGTTAGTTGTATAAGTGGTGAAGGATAAACCAGTGAAAGGGTGTTTTTGTTGCTATTGTCACACTAACACAAGGTAGACATTGTGTTGTATTGCGTCGTATGCGAGGCATCGCTGAATACATCCTTGAAAAATAATGGAAAATAGAAAAGATTCACTCCACGCATTCTCATAACGAGAGTTTTTTTATTGGGCACCTTTAGTAATGTCATGTCATTGTGCTTCACTGTTTACTTCCTGGCTAAGAATTCTGGTTATGTATGTTTTATGGCATATGTTGGAGTTATGGCTGGTAGCCGCTATATGAGGCAGTATCTCCCTGTACTGTATCTCCAACACCCAGGGAGGTCCCAGGTCACCCCCGAAGACCACCCTAAATATGCCGCTCTGACATCACGCCTGTCACAACAATAGCTGCCCCAGCATGCACAGCGGTAGCTACAAATGATTCGAACGACGCCAGGGGCCTCCCTGGAAACCACCTCACAGTACCTAGTAGTCTGTCCTTGCCTCCCTGTCCTCCCCGTCCGTTCCTGTTCCTGCCTAGACCAACGCTAGCTTATTAGAGCCGCATAATTAGGTGGCTTTGCTGCAATGCTGCCTCGTTGAGGCGACGCGAGCAGGTCGGGTCAGAGAAGCATGTCCAACCCCTGTCCTGATTGGTCCTGAGGGATTTATTGACAAAACAGGGAGAGAATCATGTTGGGCTCTAATTATGTGTACAAGACATAGACGGCCCCAGGGAAATTAAATGAAATTCCCCAGCTTGACGGGCTGGTTGTACTTCCCCCATGGGAGCCATTTTGGATCTTATTAAGTCAAGCCATTGTTTGCCTTTATGAGGCCACTGCACTGCGCTAGAGAAAGCCGGCACAAGCTAAATGCTTTTAAGTGGAAGCTTTGGCTTTGCGGCCTTGGCACACAGTACTTTAATGAATTGCGATCTTGGTTGATATTGTAAAGAAATAACTTTTTGTTTTACTATAGCTTGCTAATGTAGCACCTGCGTTGAGCCGGTTGAGCCGCAGTATGTTATTAGTTTCCTATCATGGCGTCTCTCCACAGATGTGTCTCTATAAGCACCTTAGGCCTGATCATTCCCCTTAGCTAGCTACCATGCACACCCTATATACTGGACAGGAATTGATGGCCCTCTGCGTGTGCAAATGAAGTGATAAGAGGTCTCACCCCAGATTACACAGAGTCTAAGTGGTTCTGAGGAAGCTTTATGGAGATGAATGAATTCATGAGGTCAGCTGACAGTTTCTTAAAAAGCAGTATAATAAGGAATAAATCACATGGTTAGCATTTTGTTCCTCCATAATGATTTCAGATGAAAGGGAAGGGGAGGAAGACACACAGGGAGACTCCTGGGCGGTAATAGGAATACCTCACTATGGAGCTGTTGTAACTGACCCTTGTTTATAGTTCTCTGTTTGCATTAATCATAAGTAACCTCACATTTTAAAACAGTAACATTAGCAGGTAATACTAGCAGAAGTTTAGCGGAAAGGCCCAATACATTAAAGGCCCAATGCAGTAATTTTATATCAATATCAAATCATTTCTGGGTAACAATTAAGTACTTTACTATAATAGATTCCCATTAAATCAGGCAACATGAGCTTTTTAGCAAAAAAATATTTCTCAAGCAAGAATTTTGCTGGGGCTGTCTGGGAGTGGTATGAGTGAGGAGGGGAAAACTCTAAACTAGCTGTTATTGGCAGAGAGGTCTGGAACGCTCTTTGTTATTGGTCTATTAACCAATTTTCCGCATGATGATGTCACCATGGAAAGACGAAACTCCCGCCCACGCAAACCTGCTGATTAGGAGGCCCTGTGTAGATTGTACACTACATGACCAAAAGTATGTGGACATCTGCTCGTCAAACTTTTCAAAATCATGGGCATTAATATGGAGTTGGTCTCCCCTTTTCTGCTATAACAGCCTCCACTCTTCTGGGAAGGCTTTCCACTAGATGTTGGAACATTGCTGCAGCCACAACAGCATTAGTGAGGTCGGGCACTGATGTTAGGCGATTAGGCCTGGCTCGCAGTCAGCGCTCCAATTCATCCCAAAGGTGTTCGATGTGGTTGAGGTCAGGGCTCTATGCAGGCCAGTCAAGTTCTTCTACACCGATCTTGAAATATAATTTCTGTATGGACTTCTCTTTGTGCATGGGGGCATTGTCATGCTGAAACAGGAAAGGGCCTTCCCCCAAACTGTTGCCACAAAGTTGGTAGCACAGAATCGTCTAGAATGTCATTGTATGCTGTAGCGTTAAGATTTCCCTTCACTGGTACTAGGGGCCTAGTCCGAACCATGGAAAAACAGCAGCAGACCATTATTCCTCCTCCACCAAACTTTACTGTTTGCACTATGCATTCGGGCAGGTAGTGTTCTCCTGGCATCCGCCAAACCCAGATTCCTTTGTCGGACTGCCAGATGGTGAAGCGTGATTCATCCCTCTAGAGAACGTGTTTCCACTGCTCCAGAGTCCAATGGCGGCGACCTTTACACCACTCCAGCCGACGCTTGACATTGCACATGTTGATCTTAGGCTTGTGTGCGGCTGCTTGGCCATGGAAACCCATTTCATGAAGCTCCCAATGAACAGTTTGTGTACTGACGTTGCTTCCAGAGGCAGTTTGGAACTCAGTAGTGAGACGATTTTTACACGCTACAGCACTCAGCGGTCCCGTTCTGTGAGCTCTAACAGGGCAGAAATTAACTTGTGATATTCCTGGATTAGTCATTTTACTAATAAAGTCTGATTTAATCAACAAATATGATAGTCAGTTTAACAAAGTTGAAGCGTACAAGACTGTATACATATCTGGCTCTGTTGGCAAAATCACTACATATCCCATCGAGCCAAGCGGGGAGAGGCTGCCTGTTGTCACAGTTCCATGACCAGTCAGAAATGTCCAGCTAATCCTACGCCAATAACGCCCGTAGATCTCAAAACTGAACTTGGATCCGCGTTAAGTAGCACTGATATCCTTTGCCACCGTTGTCTAGGAACACAACAGATAGCTCGAACTAGTCATGACTATTCAACAAAACAATAAATCATTTTATACATTTCTGGTATCTTTAATTTCAGCTCCTAAAACATGGGAACAACACTTTACATGTTGTGTTTATATTTTTGTTCAGTATATGTCTGAATGTTGGAATGTGCCCCTGGCTATCCGTAAAAATAAATAATAATAAAGAAAATGGTGCCGTCTGGGTTGCTTAATATAAGGAATTGGAAATTATTTATAGTTTTACTTTTGATACTTAATTATATTTTAGCAATTGCATTTACTTTTGATGCTTAAGTATATTTAAAACCAAATATTTTTATACTTTTACTCAAGTAGTATTTTACTGGGTGACTTTCACTTTTACTAGTGTCATTTTCTATTAAGGTATCTTTACTTTTACTCAAATATGACAATTGGATACTTTTTCCACCACTGTGCTTACAAAAGTTGTACACATGGGGACCATTTTTAGTAGCCTAGGGTCCTGGAAAAGTTTGATATTTTATAAACGCATTTCATGCAATTCTGGAAAATGGTGTTTCATAAAGTAACTACACATATTTTCCCCGTCTTCTTGCCATTAAATCAAGGAAGTCTTTGCCTTTGAAGCCTGAATAGGGAATGTTTTATGTACGAACCGGTCCACAGGGGATACAAGTGTATAGCCGGCTGCATACAATGCCTTTGGACGGTAAGATGAAACGACTCAAAATGGCCAACTGCCGGCCTTTGGGATACACCAGTACCCTTCCTGCGGCTATGATTTTATAAGGAAATGAATAATGAAGTGCTACTGCGCGTAGGCTATCAGCCAACCAGATATTTACTGTTGATACTTAAACTAGGTAGTTTGCTACACACTCGACTGGTGACCGCATTTCAAGCCATGCATGTTTGGATACCGGGCAATCTCCGAACAAGGCAGACTGGAAAAAGGCACAACCAACGGGCGGGGTAGGGGTGGCGAACTTGATGATGTCACAACAACGACAATGACAAAAACGGTATACCCCAAAAAATATATATGCAATCGGTGGTTCAAGCCCTGAATGCTGATTAACTGACAGCCATGGTATATAAGACCGTATACCACTGGTATGACAAAACATGTATTTTTACTGCTCTAATTACGTTGGTAACCAGTTTATAATAGCAATAAGGCACCTTGGGGGTTTGTGGTATATGGCCTATATACCACGGCTAAGGGCTGTGTCCAGGCACTCCACTTTGAGTCGTGCATAAGATCAGCACTTAGCCCTGGTATATTGGCTATATACCACACATCCTTAGGCCTTATTGCTTAATTATACCACCACCCAAAACGGCACTTGGCGAGTGGGAGGGCAAAGGGGCAGGTGCTCAGGTAGACCCCTAGCTGTGCACGTGCCTGTCTGTTTGGCTCATCATGAAACGGAGGAAAGCAAGAAAAAGAGAGGAAGAATGTCAGTGAGCGCACAGACACATTTGAGGGTTGCATTTTATTTAGCCTGCATTGCATTGGGGGTATTATGTGATTTACTATCTGTGATTCCTACCCAGACACCAATTTCATGATGTCTATCAGTACCATGCACACTTTTCATTCCTCTTTTTATCCATAGTTTCTCTCCCTCCTCCGTCCTCTTCCCTTATCATCCCTCTCTTCCTCCTACACACTAAACCCCCCCACCCCTGACCTTTGGTGGTGGGAGATAGTTCATTATCTATGAGCGACCTTCCATCTGCATTCATGGCTACTCTGGGAGCCATTAAGATTAGGATGGAAATCTCACAAGCCATTACTGGGAGGCGCGCGGCAGAGCACAGGGCTCACTGCAGACACGCTAATGGACTCATTTGTAATTGGGAGAGAGGGAAATGACTTCGCTAGCCAGCAGCGGCTTTGTTTGATGGAGTATGGCGGGAGCGCATGCTAGATTTGACAAATTAACAAATGGGGGTTCTCGTCATCGTCGTCTTTGTGTGTGTGAGTCGTACGGGCTGTTCCTCGTATACCCCCAACACACAAGCATGCACACACACACACACACACACACACACACACACACACACACACACACACACACACACACGTACACACAAGCATGCACACACACAAGTACACACAAGCATGCACACACACACAAGTACACACAAGCCATCTTCTTTTTTTTTTTATTGTTATTTTACCAGGTAAGTTGACTGAGAACACGTTCTCATTTGCAGCAACGACCTGGGGAATAGTTACAGGGGAGAGGAGGGGGGTGAATGAGCCAATTGTAAACTGGGGATTATTAGGTGACCATGATGGTTTGAGGGCCAGATTGGGAATTTAGCCAGGACACCGGGGTTAACACCCCTACTCTTACGATAAGTGCCATGGGATCTTTAATGACCTCAGAGAGTCAGGACACCCGTTTAACGTCCCATCCGAAAGACGGCACCCTACACAGGGCAGTGTCCCCAATCACTGCCCTGGGGCATTGGGATATTTATTTTTTTTAGACCAGAGGAAAGAGTGCCTCCTACTGGCCCTCCAACACCACTTCCAGCAGCATCTGGTCTCCCATCCAGGGACTGACCAGGACCAACCCTGCTTAGCTTCAGAAGCAAGCCAGCAGTGGTATGCAGGGTGGTATGCATCTACCTCTGCCTCTGACTGTGTCCTGTCCAGACTAGCTCTCCGTGCGTGCCCATAATATTATTATTGGCGGGGTTAAGGGGACAGTCTTTTAGGCACTCTCTGTCATTGCATTATCACTATGGAACAGAGATATGCTACTAGGCTTTCCAGTGGGGTGAGTAAAGGTTGAAATGGTATTTCATGTTATCTTTAGATTTGGGTTTAGATTTTTGACTTAAAGGACCATATAATGGAGCCACATGTTGATACACTACTTTCAGCAGGCCTCTACCATGATAGTTTTACAGTTATGTCATTTAGGCTTCATTTAATGTTTATTAGCAACGTCTGAAAATGCAGGTGTGGTTATTGTGGTTTATTTCATATTTCTGATTATCTTTCATTTACAAAAAATACAATTTTTTTCTTTTAAATTTCTCTGTGGTTCGCCACATACAGCGGTTGTGATTGGCTTATTAGTGTGCTTATATAAACTAGAGTTATCACTATATAAATATTTCACATCACCTCTTTTATACAGGCAGTAGGATAGGCAGTAACATGCACCAAACCTTTTCCTGTAAAAATGTCAAATATTATACTGGACATTTCCAACATGGCCGGCAGGAATTTGTATTAAAAAGGCTAGTTTATCAAAGGTAACTCCCCAGCGATTAACCTGACAAGGATGAGTGAGTGAGTGAGTGAGTGAGTGAGTGAGTGAGTGAGTGAGTGAGTGAGTGAGTGAGTGAGTGAATGAGTGAGTGAGTGAGTGAGTGAGTGAGTGAGTGAGTGAGTGAGTGAGTGAGTGAGTGAGTGAGTGAGTGAGTGAGTGAGTGAGTGAGTGAGTGAGTGAATGAGTGAGTGAGTGAGAGAATATTTTAATGGCCCTTGGTAGCTAGGGCCAAGCCTCTCGCTGCTCCACTGCTAGGGGGAAAATAGACCCTGTTTACTACAGGCAGAGAGCTCATATAGACCTACATAGAGAACAGTTGTGGCCATAGTATTAGTATTAAATGATGTGTGGTAAAGGTAAACAATGTCTGTCCGCTCTTTGTCTCATTTTATTTATTTGTTTTAGTCTGGCAGATGTTGGGAGGTGAGGCAACCAAAGCATATTGTGTGCGTGCGTGTGGGTTTGTACATGCGTGTGTGTGCGTGCGTGCATGTCTGCAATTATTATTCATTTCTGTGATCATTGCCCTTGGCAGTACCAGTGTAAAATCAGGTGATACACCTCTCTCTCTCTCTATCCTTCTCTCGCTGTTTCTCTGGGGATAGGCCATCAGGCAGAGAGAGAGAGAGAGAGAGAGAGAGAGAGAGAGAGAGAGAGAGAGAGGGAGGGGGAGCAAGAGAGCGAGAGAGAGAGAGAGAGAGAGAGAGAGAGAGAGAAAGCAGCATTTCTGCTTTAGTGGATGTGGTGCTGACAGACGGGTCTTATCATCTCTGCAGCTACAAGCATGATTACCGCTGACAGCTCCGACCGCTGATAAAAGAGGGAACATTAAAGAAAACAGTGGTGCGCCACACTACTGTTTCCCCACACTCCTCCTCCTCCCGCTTCGCGCGGCGCCGGGTGTCAGAGCTGTCGAACGGGGGAAGTGACATCACAAGATTCCGCCAGCAGTCTGGAGGCTCATCACGTCAGTAGCAGCCTGTCTTGTGTCAGGCTTCCCCCAGGCAAGCTGTGATCCATCCAGCCTTCTTCTTCTTCTCCTCCTCCTCATCCACATCAAGGTGATTCTTCTGGTCGGAGAAAAAAACGGAACAGAATGTTTCTCCATCTTGTTAACTGACAGCATTTTTTGTTAAAGCGCTGTCCCAGAAAGCTGAGAACGTGCAAATGGTTTGGGATTGGCAGAGTGGAAATTGGCAACAAAAGTGTTGTGAATTATTGAGTTTGGATGGGGTTGTGGCGCTAGCTAGCTACCACATTACTTTGAATTTGACAACCCTCCGAGGTGTCACTGGAAAAGCATGGAGGAGTACTCAATTAAAACGCAGAGGAAATTGTCTCTGGCTTCATTTACATATAGTTCTGCCCTGCCAAAAAAGTGTGTGTGTGTGTGTGTGTGTGTGTGTGTGTGTGTGTGTGTGTGTGTGTGTGTGTGTGTGTGTGTGTGTGTGTGTGTGTGTGTGTGTGTGTGTGTGTGTGTGTGTGTGTGTGTGTGTGTGTGTGTGTGTGTGTGTGTGTGTGTGTGTGTGTGTGTGTTTGTCTGAATGTCTAAAGTTCAAGGAAATAATAGGCCTACACAAGCTGCTGCCATCCCATTCCACATACCTCCCTCTCCTCCCCTCATGGTGAAACTCTCCTCTCGTCATGGTGAAACTCTCCTCTCCTCATGATGAAACTCTCCTCCCCTCCCCTCATGGTGAAACTCTCCTCCCCTCCCCTCATGGTGAAACTCTCCTCCCCTCCCCTCATGGTGAAACTCTCCTCCCCTCCCCTCATGGTGAAACTCTTCCCCCCTCCCCTCATGGTGAAACTCTTCCCCCCTCCCCTCATGGTGAAACTCTCCTCTCCTCCCCCCTCATGGTGAAACTCTCCCCTCCTCCCTCCTCCCCTCATGGTGAAACTCTCCCCTCCTCCCTCCTCCCCTCATGGTGAAACTCTCCTCTCCTCCCCTCATGGTGAAACTCTCCTCTCCTCCCCCCTCATGGTGAAACTCTCCCCTCCTCCCTCCTCCCCTCATGGTGAAACTCTCCCCTCCTCCCCCCTCCCCTCATGGTGAAACTCTCCTCTCCTCCCCTCATGGTGAAACTCTCCTCTCCTCCCCTCATGGTGAAATTCTCCTCATGGTGAAACTCTCCTCCCCTCCCCTCATGGTGAAACTCTCCTCTCCACCCCTCATGGTGAAACTCTTCCCCCCTCCCCTCATGGTGAAACTCTTCCCCCCTCCCCTCATGGTGAAACTATCCTCTCCTCCCCTCATGGTGAAACTCTCCTTTCCTCCCCTCATGGTGAAACTCCCCCCCCCCCCCCTCATGGTGAACTCTCCTCTCTTCCACCCTCCCCTCATGGTGAAACTCTCCTCTCCTCCCCCCTCCCCTCATGGTGATACTCTCCCCTCCTCCCCCTCATGTTGAACTCTCCTCCCCTCCACCCTCCCCTCATGGTGAAACTCCCCTCCTCCCCCTCCCCTCATGGTGAACTCTCCTCTCCTCCACCCTCCCCTCATGGTGAAACTCTCCCCTCCTCCCCCCTCCCCTCATGGTGAAACTCCCCTCTCCCCTCCCCCGCCCTCCCCTCATGGTGAAACTTGCCTCCCCTCTCCCCTCCTCCCCCCTCCCCTCATGGTGAAACTCTCCCCTCCTCCCCCCTCCCCTCATGGTGAAACTCCCCTCTCCCCTCCCCCCCTCCCCTCATGGTGAAACTTGCCTCCCCTCTCCCCTCCTCCCCCCTCCCATCATGGTGAAACTCTCCTCCCCTCCCCTCATGGTGAAACTCTCCTCTCCACCCCTCATGGTGAAACTCTCCTCCCCTCCCCTCATGGTGAAACTCTTCCCCCCTCCCCTCATGGTGAAACTCTTCCCCCCTCCCCTCATGGTGAAACTCTTCCCCCCTCCCCTCATGGTGAAACTCTTCCCCCCTCCCCTCATGGTGAAACTATCCTCTCCTCCCCTCATGGTGAAACTCTCCTTTCCTCCCCTCATGGTGAAACTCTCCCCTCCTCCCCCCTCCCCTCATGGTGAAACTCCCCTCTCCCCTCCCCCGCCCTCCCCTCATGGTGAAACTTGCCTCCCCTCTCCCCTCCTCCCCCCTCCCCTCATGGTGAAACTCTCCCCTCCTCCCCCCTCCCCTCATGGTGAAACTCCCCTCTCCCCTCCCCCCCTCCCCTCATGGTGAAACTTGCCTCCCCTCTCCCCTCCTCCCCCCTCCCATCATGGTGAAACTCTCCTCCCCTCCCCTCATGGTGAAACTCTCCTCTCCACCCCTCATGGTGAAACTCTCCTCCCCTCCCCTCATGGTGAAACTCTTCCCCCCTCCCCTCATGGTGAAACTCTTCCCCCCTCCCCTCATGGTGAAACTATCCTCTCCTCCCCTCATGGTGAAACTCTCCTTTCCTCCCCTCATGGTGAAACTCCCCCCCCCCCCCCCCCCCCCTCATGGTGAACTCTCCTCTCCTCCACCCTCCCCTCATGGTGAAACTCTCCTCTCCTCCCCCCTCCCCTCATGGTGATACTCTCCCCTCCTCCCCCTCATGGTGAACTCTCCTCCCCTCCACCCTCCCCTCATGGTGAAACTCCCCTATCCCCTCCTCCCCCTCCCCTCATGGTGAACTCTCCTCTCCTCCACCCTCCCCTCATGGTGAAACTCTCCCCTCCTCCCCCCTCCCCTCATGGTGAAACTCCCCTCTCCCCTCCCCCGCCCTCCCCTCATGGTGAAACTTGCCTCCCCTCTCCCCTCCTCCCCCCTCCCCTCATGGTGAAACTCTCCCCTCCTCCCCCCTCCCCTCATGGTGAAACTCCCCTCTCCCCTCCCCCCCCTCCCCTCATGGTGAAACTTGCCTCCCCTCTCCCCTCCTCCCCCCTCCCATCATGGTGAAACTCTCCTCCCCCTCCCCTCATGGTGAAACTCTCCTCTGGCAGGCAGGCAGCTCATTTGGCCAGAGAGAGAGAGGGAGAGCCTAGGTTGGCTGAAGCCGCGCTTTTGATTCTCTTTTCATTTATTTGAACTGATCTGCTGTGATTAAGAGCTCTGTGTCTCGTTATTCTCTTTTTGGAAGAGAGGAGCAGAGTGCCGCTGCCTTTTGCCAAAATATGTGAATAATTAGAGACCCAGGCAGGCGTGGGCCGTGCCAAAGCGATGGGATGCATTCGCTCTCCTTATTAGATTCACTTAAACGCTGTTGTAAATCATGGCTGCCAGTGGGGCTCTGCCAGGCCTATGCAGGCTCCACAGCCCCACATTCTCTCTCTGGAAGCTTCCACTATGACTGCCAAGCCAAGTCTGAGAGAGGGAAGTAGGGAGGGAGCTCTGAGAGTTCTGAGAACGGAGCGGCAAGGAACCAACGCTGTTGTTCCACAGTTTGTTTAGGTTTTGCTGCTTAATATCGTTAAACGATTGTTTAAGCAGTTTGGGGATTTCATCCCCGACCTGGATTAATGTGAGATGGATGGATGAAGCTGAGACAAAGCTTTGAGACATTTTCAGTGTTCAGAGGCCCTGTTATATACGTACAACGCAGAGGGGGGTTCAAAAACTAATGCCATACAGGCCATCTGGAGATGATTTCTGTCTCCCCAAACTGTTATTTCAAAAGATGTGAGTAATGATGACTTCAACTTCATGTCATGGGAGATGTTGATTCATTCCAGGACTTTATTTTCTCTCTCTGTCTGTTTTGTCAATCCAGTTCTATTATTAAAGACATACTTCAAGTCCCATTGCAGTGTTTAGAAAATGTCAGATCAGCGCTGAAGTGATTATTACCCCTAAAAAACGCCTGCTTGAATGGGTGCCAATATATAAAGATTTGAGCCTGAGTGCTGTTCCATTGTTCTGAATGTTCTGACAAATTTGAGATTATAAAGATGGAGAGAGAGAGAGAAGAAAAGTAGACAAAGGTTGCTGAGAGGAAAAGCGAGAGAGAAAGGACAGCGATGGCATTTAAAATAAAATACATCAGGAAGCTCAATCAGACCCTGGATTCAGCACGTTGTCAGGGAACAGGAGCAACAAATCAGAACACATTGTTCCACATGGGGGTAATGGGGATCTCTCAGCCAATGACAAACTTCGGCTATGTTCCACATGATGACAAAGTACCGCCGCTCTCGATCTCCTTCACATGACACGTTTCCCCAGTCAGCACCTCTCCTAGACATGACAAGAAGCCAGCTGTGATTCTGGGTCAATTTTGGGGGGGTTTTAGTTGCTGTGTCCTGAGTAACACACTCTACATGTCACTACCCCGTCTCATATTGTAAATGTCACTAAGCTGGCTTGGATTGGGTGAGGTTATTGGGGGCAGTGTGGACGTATGTCCTGATGTGGGTGGGGTTGTTGGGGGCAGTATGGAACCGGGTCCTGAACAGTCCCCTGACCACGCACCACTAGCTCTGCTCCCCCGTGCCTCTCTCCTTTCGTCCTTTAAGTAAACACAGCAGCAGAGCCTTGGGAAGATGGATGAGGATCAGGAACTGTGGCTGGGGGGCAGGCGGGCGGGTGGGCGGGGCGAGGGGACGGTGGGGTAGGCGTTTTAAAGGGGCTGTGCAGCCGCGGTGCCGCTGGGGGAAGATGTATGGCACCCAGCCAGTCCCGGGTGGCGGAGAGCGGCGTGGTGGAGGGGAGCAGTAGAAAACAGTGGTCCGCAGCATGACCGTTATGGCCCCCACAGAAAGGATTGGAGCGAGCTTCAGTCCCCAGGAAATCAATTCACAGGAAGAGCCTGAGTCCTAGCTGTAAATCATGTAAGTATGGAGCCAGCTGGAGGGAAGGAAGGAAAAAAGAGAGGGAGGTAGTGTAATGAAAGAGGAATGTGATGGAGGGATGGTGGAGGGATGGCGGGATGGTGGGGGATGGAGGGATGGAGGGATGGATGGTGGGATGGAGGGATGGTGGAGGGATGGTGAAGGATGGTGGAGGGATGGTGGCGTGATGGTGGGATGGAGGGATGGTGGAGGATGGTGGAGGGTTGGTGGAGTGATGGTGGGATGGAGGGATGGTGGAGGGATGGTGGAGTGATGGTGGGATGGAGGGATGGTGGTGTAACGGCATTCATCGGAAGAAGGTGAGGACCAAGGTGCAGCGTGATACGTGTTCATATTATTTATTCGAAAATGAACACTGAATACAAAATAACAAAAGGAATAACCGAAACAGTTCTAACAGGTGCAACAAACACTAAACAGAAAATAACCACCCACACCTACCAGTGGGAAAACAGGCTACCTAAGTATGGTTCTTAATCAGAGACAACGATAGACAGCTGCCTCTGATTGGGAACCATACCAGGCCAAAACATAGAAATACAAAACCTAGACATAGAAACATAGAATGCCCACCCACATCACACCCTGACCAAACAAAAAATAGAAACATACAAAGCAATCTACGGTCAGGGCATGACAGGTGGAGGGATGGTAGAGGGATTCGGGGGGGTTGTGCGAGGAAAGGAAAGAGAATACTCTTTTGATCATAAACCCTGAAGGCAAAATGACTTGTGGTTTTCCCCACCGAAGGTGCCCAATGATGTGGCTGTTCCAGCTCCCTGACTGCCCGTCCCTACCCCTCCCTCAACCCCCCAGTCCCCCTGTGTGACGGCTCCATCTACGGCGTGGTGCAGCGGCAGGTTTCTCAGATTGATTAATCTCCCTGGGCAGGGCCCCATCAATCCTAATACGGCTCTAATGAAATGGTTGGGTGTTGAGGGAGAGGAGGGGGGTCATAAGTCACTTTAGAAACATATCATGATAAAGAAGGCATTGATCAAGGGGACCAGAATGATGACAAATGCCGGAGCTCTTGAGAAAAACAGCCAGAGCAACAGAGGGGAGGTGCTCGGATGCTATCAGCCAGGCACAGCACTCAGGCCTGGGATAAATCACACCACTATCTAAGGGAAAGATTTGCTTGATTCCTTCAATTGGGTTTCCTGGCTACTAAGCAATACTAAGACCATGGCTGAAGGTTTGTAAGGTGAACAAACACATAGGTGCTAAGATGGCTGACGATGGAGCTGTCTTTTGTGCCACACATTCTGATTAAGACACAGACATACACACTGAGACCATTGTGTTGACCATTAGTCAGGCCACTACTAAATGATACATCTCCTCCTGTTTTAACCACAGCGGCTGGCTGGCTGGCTGGCTGGCTGGCTGGCTGGCTGGCTTGCCGCTGCTGCGGCGGTGGTGGTTTTGGCTGCAGTAGCGATAACTAATGAAAGCAGTTCCCTTTTCTTCATTTTTCCCCTTTCGTTCTCACTTCATTATGCAGGCAGCCTCCTGGCGGTATCTGACAGAATGTGCTATCTGCAACCCCCAGCTGCAGTCCCCTTCTCTATCGCCCAATCGCTGGCAGCTTAACCTTACTGATGCCTGCCTGCCTGCCTGCTTGCCTGCCTTCCTATCTGTCTGCCTAGGGATGCATGGAGCAGGGTGGAAATTATGCTGTTATCTGAATAGAGAAAGAGGCCCATACCCATAGCCTGCTGTTGATGTTGGCTCTGTCGGTATTGGCACCAGAGGGGTATAGTCAGTACAGTACTGAGTGGCAGGGTGTCGGTATTGGCACCAGAGGGGTATAGTCAGTACAGTACTGAGTGGCAGGGTGTTGGTATTGGCACCAGAGGGGTATAGTCAGTACAGTACTGAGTGGCAGGGTGTTGGTATTGGCACCAGAGGGGTATAGTCAGTACAGTACTGAGTGGCAGGGTGTTGGTATTGGCACCAGAGGGGTATAGTCAGTACTGTACTGAGTGGCAGGGTGTTGGTATTGGCACCAGAGGGGTATAGCCAGTACAGTACTGAGTGGCAGGGTGTTGGTATTGGCACCAGAGGGGTATAGTCAGTACAGTACTGAGTGGCAGGGTGTTGGTATTGGCACCAGAGGGGTATAGTCAGTACTGTACTGAGTGGCAGGGTGTTGGTATTGGCACCAGAGGTGTATAGTCAGTACAGTACTGAGTGGCAGGGTGTTGGTATTGGCACCAGAGGGGTATAGTCAGTACTGTACTGGGTGGCAGGGTGTTGGCATCACTACAGCGTCAGTTAAAACAAATGCCAAAGCTGTATTGTCATAGTTAGCGTGTATATCCAAGGAGAATCTACAGTGTGTGTATGAAGATCATACCAAATATAGTCCCATTCTCTGTTGCTCTGTAATGTTGATTTTTTTATTTAGGCTTTATTTAACCAGGCGAGTCCTTTAAGAACAAATTCTTATTCCCAATGATGGCCTGGCAAAGTGAAGTGAATGTTGGCAGCAAGATGCGCCTACTCGGAATAGCAGCAGAGAAGCCTGAGTGTTTGTGTGTTTTGGCTCCACAAATCAGCGTTATTGTCCTCCTCATAAACACATCATGTGCCTTTGCACAGCTATAGGATCAGTCTCTGGAGACGCCCCAGAGAGCCTTAAATTAGCTTAAGAAGAAACAAACAAACAAACAAGCGGCTTTAAGGGTGAAGCCTCAGAACGCTGCAGGTCTGGAGCACCAGGCACGGTGCATAGCTAATTATGTTAATATCACAGGAGGATTTTTATCTGGGTTAAGCTCCACTGTGGAGAATTGGAAGGGAAGACACTGGTTGCCTCCAGAATGGCACTCTATTCCTTATACAGTTCCTTCAGAAAGTATTCACAGCCCTTGACTTTTTACAAATGTTTTTGTTTTACAGCCTGAATTTAAAATAGATTAAATTGAGATTTTGTGTCACTGGCCTACACACAATACCCCATAATGTCAAAGTGGAATTATGTTTTTAGACATTTTTACAAATTAATTAAAAATGAAAAGCTGAAATGTCTTGAGTCAATAAGTATTCAACCCCTTTGTTATGTTAAGCCTAAATAAGTTCAGGTGTAAAAATGTGCTTAACAAATTACATAATAAGTTTCATGGACTCACACTGTGTGCAATAATAGTGTTTAGCATGATTTTTGAATGACTACCTAATTTCTGTACCCCACACATACAATTATCTGTAAGGTCCCTTAGTCGAGCAGTGAATTTCAAACACAGGTTCAACCACAAAGACCAGGGAGGTTTCCCAATGCCTCGCAAACAAGGGCAGCTATTGGTAGATTCTGGGGAAAAGCAGACATTGAATATCCCTTTGAGCATGGTGAAGTTCTTAACTATGGTGTATAAACCAGTGGTGGGCCGTCAGGGCCTGCAAGGCCTTCTCTGCTGGCCTAAACATCATCAGAATATATATATTTTTTAAATATATTTTCCCACAAATATGTATTAAATTATTCCCCAGAGTAAGAGTTATACTCTTCATTTCATAGCTTTCCTCTTGGTTGCACTGCTTCCAGCCCCAGGTTGAGATTTGGAGGGCTGGTCTTTATGTTAGATCTTTTATCCAATCATATTCAGCCATCATGTGTTGCCAGGGTTCTAAAATCTGCCCTCAGGCCTTCAGAATCAACAGTGCGGGCGCTTGTAGCTTAAATTGAATGGAAATAAAAATTTTGTGTCAACCAATCAGCGTTAGAGTTGGCTATTGTACGCCTGCTGGCTGGCTCCAGTGTTACACAGGAGCCAGCTAGCAGGCGTAGTGCGTCCACGTCTTTTGATTGGATTACCAATATTGAGAGGCAGGTCCTATGGGCAGGTCTATGCAGATCTAGGAAACTGAATTTGATAAACGAATTAATTCGCGTTCTACTAAGCTGTTTTTTTCAACCCACAATGGCGGAAGGAGTAGAAGATATCGATTTGGTCGAGGATATAATTATAACGCCATTCTCAAGACGAACTTTTCAAGAAAAGTTAGACATTGTAAGGAGAGGTCGCCCGACGCCACAAAGCCTGTCACAGGCGGGAAAGGGGTTCGTTCGCTCGCCACTTTCAAAGTTTCAACTACGAGCGCTGTCAATTGCTCACAGGCTCCGAGAAGCACTGCAAACTGTACTGCTGGGAATGCCTATTATTTGCAAGTGATCGATTTGGTGTTTGGAGCCACACTGGCTTTGCAAACTTGAGTTGTCTGTTAAACACTGTTTACCCAAAAATGTCAATTTGTCAATTTTAAGGTGACGCAACGCCTGGTTATACTGCGTTTCTGTCTAAATGTATAGTGTCTAGAGCCATGGCATAATGATGGTAATAAGAGGTGGATTAATTCGGGTGGGACTGTGTAGTACCTCACTGAAGGCCTAGGCCCCAGGCCCACGGCACGCCACTGGTATAAACACACCCAATCACTACCAAAGATACAGGTGTGATAGGAGAAAACTGAGGATGAACCAACAACAGTGAAAAGAAGAAAGCCTGTACAGAATACAAATATTCAAAAACATGCATCCTGTTTGCAATAAAGCACTAAAAATGTGGCAAAGAAATGAACTTAATGTCCTGACTACAAAGTGTTATGTTTGGAGCAAATCCAACACAACACATCACTGGGTACCACTCTTCATATTTTCAAGCAGGGTGGTGGGTGCATCATGTTATGGGTATGTTTGTCATCGGCAAGGACTAGGGAGTTTTTTAGGATAAAGCACAGGCAAAATTCTAGAGGAAAACCTGGTTCAGTCTCCTTTCCAACAGACACAAGGCTAAATATACACTGGAGTTGCTTACCAAGACGACATTGAATGCTCCTGAGTGGCCTAGTCACAGTTTGGACTTGAATCGGCGTAAATATCTATGGAAAGACTTAAAATTGGCTATCTAGCAATGACTAAAAACCAATTTGAAAGAACTTGAAGAATTGTAAGAAGATTAATGTGCAAATATTAGCGACTTACCAAGAAAGACTCACAGCTGTTATCGCCGCCAAAGGTGATGCTAAAATGTATTGTCTCAGGGGGTTGAATACTTATGTAATCAAGATACAGTGTATTAGTGTTTTTTTTACAGTTAAATTCATTTGAATCCCACCTTGTAACACAGCAAAATATGAAAAAAGTCAAGGTGTGTGAATCATTTCTGAATGCACTACTTTTGACCAAAGCACTGTATAGGGAATAGGGTGCCATTTTGGGAGAAGCCTCTGAGTTGTGGACACTATCAATCAACAAAAACCATGCCAATATCATAAGGCAGGCAGCAGTAGCTTTGTACGAACAGTACCAGTCAAAAGTTTGGACACACCTACTCATTCCAGGGTTTTTCTTTATTTTTGATATTTTCTACATTGTAGAATAGTAGTGAAGACATTAGAACAATTAAATAACACATATGGAATCATGT
Source organism: Salvelinus alpinus (assembly GCF_045679555.1). Classification (NCBI taxonomy): domain Eukaryota; kingdom Metazoa; phylum Chordata; class Actinopteri; order Salmoniformes; family Salmonidae; genus Salvelinus; species Salvelinus alpinus. Next base: position 86,845,752 of record NC_092086.1, read on the forward strand.
AAAATGAAAATATATTTTATATTTGAGATTCTTCTAAGTAGCCACCCTTTGCCTTGATGACAGCTTTGCACACTCTTGGCATTCTCTCAACCAGCTTCATGAGGTAGTCACCTGGAATGCATTTCAATTAACAGGTGTGCCCTGTTAAAAGTTCATTTGTGGATTTTCTTTCCTTTTTAATGCGTTTGAGCCAATCAGTTGTGTTGTGACAAGGTAGGGGTGGTATACAGAAGATAGCCCTATTTGGTAAAAGATCAAGTCCCTATTATGGCAAGAACAGCTCAAATAAGCAAAGAGAAATGACAGTCCATCATTACTTTAAGACATCAAGGTCAGTCAATAAGGAACATTTCAGGAACTTTGAAAGTTTCTTCAAGAGCAGTCGCAAAAACCATCAAGCGCTATGATGAAACTGGATCTCAAGAGGACTGCCACAGGAAAGGAAGACCCAGAGATACCTCTGCTGCATAGGACAAGTTCATTAGAGTTAACTGCACCTCAGATTTGCAGCCCAAATATATGCTTCACAGAGTTCAAGTAACAGACACATCTCAACATCAACTGTTCAGAGGAAACTGTGTGAATCAGGCCTTCATGGTCGAATTGCTGCAAAGAAACCCCTACTAAAGGACACCAATAAAAGGAAGAGACTTGCTTGGGCCAAGAAACAAGAGCAATGGACATTAGACCGGTGTAAATCTGTCATTTGGTCTGATGAGTCCAAATTTGGACTGCAGAGTGAAGGAAAAGCCGTCAACAAGTGCTCCCCATATGTGGGAACTCCTTCAAGACTGTTGAAAAAGCATTCCAGGTGAAGCTGGTTGAGAGAATGCCAAGAGTCTGCAAAGCTGTCATCAAGGCAAAGGGTGACTACTTTGAATAATCTCAAATATAAAATATATTTTGATTTGTTTAACACTGTTTTGGTTACTATTTGATTCCATATGTGTTATTTCATAGTTTTGATGTCTTCATTATTATTCTACAATGTAGAAAATAGTAAAAATAAAGAAAAACCCTTGAATGAGTAGGTGTGTCCAAACTTTTGACTGGTACTGTATATCTCTCCATTAATATGTTCATAGATGAGCATTAGCAAGGATAATAATGTCAGTCAATAATGTATTTTTTTATTTATTTAACCTTTATTTAACCAGGTAAAATCCATTGAGGTTAAAAACCTATTTTGCGAGGGCGACCTGGCAAGAAGGCAAAACAGGGAAATAGCAGCGTGTCCATAAAACATTACAGAAAAATACAGAATACACACAAAAGACAAAGTGTCACAAGTTAAAGATACATTTGAAGATTAGAAACAATTGCAGTTGCCATAAACAGTGTTGTCGATCAGAGTCTTAAAAACAGACAAGGACACTAACTCCCCTAGCTTTACAATCTTCTGAAGCATGTTCCAAGATGAAGGGGCATTATGGGAAAAATATTGTTTCCCCATCTCAGTTCTAGCCTTAGGAACAGACAAGGACAGCAGCGACTGTGAACGAAGACTATATTGGGTGACTGATCTGGTCAGTAAGGAACAGAGATACAAAGGGAGTTGTCCCATCAATGCTTTGTACACAAAAGTGTACCAGTGCTTTAGCCTCCTGGTGGAGAGAGAGGTCCATTGCACCATAGCATACAGATCACAGTGATGGGTCAGTGATCTAGCGTTGGTAATACTGTTAAAGCACTATGATACACTGTGTCCAGAGTTTTCAAGGTACTGGCTGAGGCCTGCGTCTAGACAATATCACCACAATCCAGCACTGATACAGTGCTTTGAACAAGATCTTTTCTGACTAACATTGAAAAGCAAGAGTTGTTCCTGAAATAGAAACCCAATTTCATCTTAATTTTCCTGGTCAAGTTATCAAATATTTGTTGAAGTTGCGAATGGGGAAGTGGAAGATACAATTTATCTCTCATAATTATTGCATGTTCAAACAATGTCATTGGAGTTGGCATTTAGAAATGATCATACCGGTGATCATACCGGCTCTCGCTCAGGCAAATGAGAAATAAGTGTACTCATTTGGAAGGCCAAAGTTAGTTACTTTAAGGAGCAGTTCTCTCTCTGTGAGTCTAACCCCAAGAAGTTCTGGAAAATGGTTAAAGACCTGGAGAGTAAACCCTCCTCCTCACAGCTGCCCATGTCCCTTAATGTTGATGATGTGGTTGTTACAAGGAGCACATGGCTGAGCTCTTTAATCACCACTTCATTAAGTCAGGATTTCTATTTGACTCAGGCATGCTTCATTACCCGTCCAACATTTCCTCATCTCCTACCCCTTCTAATGTGACTAACCCCGATGCTCCTCCCTCTTTTTCCCCTTGCCCCGCTACAAAGTTTCTCCCTGCAGGCGGTCACTGAGTCTGAGGTGCTGAAGGAGCTCCTTAAACTTGACACCCAAAAACTATGTGGGTCAAATGGTTTAGACCCTTTTTTTTTTTTATATATATATATTTTTTTTTTTAAATAAAATTTTATCCCCTTTTCTCCCCAATTTTCGTGGTATCCAATCGCTAGTAATTACTATCTTGTCTCATCGCTACAACTCCCGTACGGGCTCGGGAGAGACGAAGGTCGAAAGCCATGCGTCCTCCGAAGCACAACCCAACCAAGCCGCACTGCTTCTTAACACAGCGCGCCTCCAACCCGGAAGCCAGCCGCACCAATGTGTCGGAGGAAACACCGTGCACCCGCCCCCCTCGGTTAGCGCGCTCTGCGCCCGGCCCGCCACAGGAGTCGCTGGAGCGCGATGAGACAAGGATATCCCTACCGGCCAAACCCTCCCTAACCCGGACGACGCTAGGCCAATTGTGCGTCGCCCCACGGACCTCCCGGTCGCGGCCGGCTGCGACAGAGCCTGGGCGCGAACCCAGAGACTCTGGTGGCGCAGCTAGCACTGCGATGCAGTGCTCTAGACCACTGCGCCACCCGGGAGGCCCCTAGACCCTTTCTTCTTTAAGGTTGCTGCCCGTATCATCGCCAAGCCTATCTCTGACCTTTTTAACCTGTCTCTCCTCTCTGGGGAGGTTCCCATTGCTTGGAAGGCAGCCACGGTTCATCCTTTATTTAAAGAGGGAGATCAAGCTGATCCTAACTGTTATAGGCCTATTTCTAAAGTGTTGAAAAAACTTGTCAATAATCAACTGACTGGCTTTCTTGATGTCTATAGTATTCTCTCTGGAATGCAATCTGGTTTCCGCTCAGGTTATGGATGTGTCACTGCAACCTTAAAGGTCTTCAATGATGTCACCATTGCCCTTGATTCTAAGCAATGTTGTGTTGCTATTTTTATTGACTTGGCCAAGGCTTTTGATACGGTAGACCATTCCATTCTTGTGGGCCGGCTAAGGAGTATTGGTGTCTCTAAGGGGTCTTTGGCCTGGTTTGCAGTGTATAACGTCAAAACATCTGCTGTCTCAGCCACTGCCTGTCACCAAGGGTATCCCCCAAGGCTTGAGCCTACTAGCTTTCTCTACCCTTAACCTTGTTCTGAACACCTCCAAAACGAAGGTCATGTGGTTTGGTAAGAAGAATACCCCTCTCCCCACAGGTGTGATTACTACCTCTGAGGGTTTATAGCTTGAGGTAGTCACCTCGTACAAGTACTTGGCTAGACGGTACACTGTCCTTCTCTCACCACAAATCAAAGCTGTAGGCTAAAGTTAAATCTAGACTTGGTTTCCTCTATCGTAATCGCCCCTCTTTCACCCCAGCTGCCAAACTAACCCTGATTCAGATGACCATCCTACCCGTGCTAGATTACAGAGACATAATTTCTAGATCGGCAGGTAAGGGTGCTCTCGAGTGGCTAGATGTTCTTTACCATGTTCTGCCACCAATGCTCCTTATAGGACACATCACTGCACTCTATACTCCTCTGTAAACTGGTCATCTCTGTATACCCGTTGCAAGACCCACTGGTTGATGCTTATTTATAAAACACTCTTAGGCCTCACTCCCCCTATCTGAGATATCTACTTCAGCCCTCATCCTCCACACTCAACAGCCGTTCTGCCAGTCACATTCTGTTTAAGGTCCCCAAAGCAGACACATCCCTGGGTTGCTCGTCTTTTTGGTTTGATGCAGCTAGCGACTGGAACGAGCTGCAACAAACACTCAAACTGGACAGTTTTATCTCAGTCTCTTCATTCAAAGACTCAATCGTGGACACTCTTACTGACAGTTGTGGCTGCTTTGCTTGATGTATTGTTGTCTCTACCTTCTTGTCCTTCGTGCTGTTGTCTGTGCCCAGTAATGTTTGTATCCTGTGCTGCTGCCATGTTGTGTTGCTGTCATGTTGTTGTCATGTTGTGTTGCTACCATGCTGTGTTGTCATGCTATGTTGTTGTCTCAGGTCTCTCTTTATGTAGTGTTGTGGTGTCTCTCTTGTCGTGATGTGTGTTTTGTCCTATATTTTAATTTAATTTATTTTTAATCCCAGGCCCCCGTCCCCGCAGGAGGCCTTTTGTCTTTTGGTAGGCCGTCATTGTAAATAAGATTTTGTTCTTGCCTAGTTAAATAAAGGTTTCATAAAAATAAATAAATAAATAAATACGGTGCATACAGCCACACAATAAAACCTAAACAGAACCGCCACCATTGCTCCCCCTACATTGTGTTTTCAGGCCTTGTTGAAACCTACTTATTATATGCACATTCAATAGTAATAACCACGAGGACAATAGAAACTATCAGCATGCAAACAGACATACAGTAGAGTATTATCCTCTTAAGTGGATAGCAGCAGCTAGATATAGAATATATTGGTTTGATAGGACAATAGGACTGAGATTCTGCAGTGACAGTCAGCAATGGCTCTTGTCTCTCTGAGTAACTGTCAGGTGTTCCCAGCCCGCCTCAGCCTAGACGGGAGTAGATTTTTTTTGTTATACCTGCTGTCTGCTTTTGATTCTTACTCCCCGAGGTGTTTAAAAAAGCGGTAGATTGTTAGTGACAATCAGACGCTCTGGCCCTTTTGAGCAGGAGGTTTGATTTAATCGCCAGGCTGTTCATTTGTTATTCCAAAGCGAGCAGAGTGTGGCTGTGTCTGGCTGGTTCGCTGGCTGGCCCCAGTGGGTGAGGCTTGGTCCTGATTAAGCAATGCCTCACTAGCAGCATAAAGCAGCGCTCCCTCCCCGACGTCTCTTGTTCTTAAAGAAAAATATGTATGTCTAAATCCTCAATGCAAATGGCAGTGTTTTTCCTCTCCCAGTGGGACCCGTTGCTGCCTGTGGGGCATTAAAGATCATTAATAGTGCTGTCAGAAAGAGAGAGGGAGAGAGGAAGAGGAGAAGGTGGGGGTTGAGCAGCAGCGGTAGTGAGTTGCTTAGCTGCTCATAAATGGGAAATTAATACATCTGCTTCATTAATGCTGGCTCGTGTTTGATGTTTGTTAGCTGGCAACTTTAATGATGTAGGTTTGAGGCGACGGGGCGCTTGACTAAATTTGATTCCTCCAATTAAGTAGTCAGAGTTCTCTTCTTTCAATTAAGTAGTCAGAGTTCTCTTCTTTCTGGAGAAAAAGGAAGAGGGGAGAGAGAAAAAAGAACAAAAATGCTCCCTAATTATGGACTCCAAACCTTCAGTTATGTAGCTCCTGCTCTGCTCTCTCTCTCTCTCTCTCGAACCTCTCTCTCGCTCTCTCGCTCTCTCTCTCTCTCGCTCTCTCTCTCTCTCTCTCTCTCTCTCTCTCTCTCTCTCTCTCTCTCTCTCTCTCTCTCTCTCTCTCTCTCTCTCTCTCTCTCTCTCTCTCCCTCTCTCTTCCCTCTCTCTCTCTCTCTCTCTCTCTCTGTCTCTCTCTCTCTCCCTCTCTCTTCCCTCTCTCCCGTCTTCTCTTCTGTCAGAGCTTGATTGCGGGTACACAGTCTGGGCCTTCGTAAAATTGTTTACCGTTCACTAATCAAGGGGAAATATTTTAAATCGGCATCTTCAACTGTCTTAATCATTAACATTAGCAAGACATGTATGTTAATTGCTATATAGAGCTAGGTGATGATCGTCAATCTTAAGTGCAAATGATGAAATTACCACCATCAAGGTTCCAGACATGAGTAAACATATACTAATCACAGCCTTGGGTGCCAAGCGATCTACCATGGAGGAAACATGAAAGGTAGCTCCTTGTAGAAAGACAGGCTTTTTGTTCGTGACATATTCCTTTCCATAGCATCCATAGAAAGACTAAGCAACCAGAGCACTTGAAAAAGGCGATTTTGTAACAGTTACTTCTTTGCATTATTTTGAGATTTGATATTAGTTAGACATTTAGGGCGCTATAGGCCTACTGTACAATGTAATTTATTATAGTTATACTAAAGCTATAGTAGTCATTGTAATTTGAGATGCAGATCACTGAGGAGCTACATGGATAAAACCCCTCACTCCAGTGCTCTTCTCCAAATCGTAAAGGACGACTGTACGATTCATGGAAGCACTTCCCTTTGACTCTCAGTGGAGATGGAAGTGTAGACAGTTGAACATGTATTATCAGGGAAGATGGAAGTGTAGACAGTTGAACATGTATTATCAGTGGAGATGGAAGTGTAGACAGTTGAACATGTATTATCAGTGGAGATGGAAGTGTAGATAGTTGAACATGTATTATCAGTGTAGATGGAAGTGTAGACAGTTGAACATGTATTATCAGTGGAGATGGAAGTGTAGACAGTTGAACATGTATTATCAGTGGAGATGGAAGTGTAGACAGTTGAACATGTATTATCAGTGGAGATGGAAGTGTAGACAGTTGAATATGTATTATCAGTGGAGATGGAAGTGTAGACAGTTGAACATGTATTATCAGTGTAGATGGAAGTGTAGACAGTTGAATATGTATTATCAGTGGAGATGGAAGTGTAGACAGTTGAACATGTATTATCAGTGGAGATGGAAGTGTAGACAGTTGAACATGTATTATCAGTGTAGATGGAAGTGTAGACAGTTGAACATGTATTATCAGTGGAGATGGAAGTGTAGACAGTTGAACATGTATTATCAGTGAAGATGGAAGTGTAGACAGTTGAACATGTATTATCAGGGAAGATGGAAGTGTAGACAGTTGAACATGCATTATCAGTGGAGATGGAAGTGTAGACAGTTGAACATGTATTATCAGTGTAGATGGAAGTGTACACAGTTGAACATGTATTATCAGTGGAGATGGAAGTGTAGATAGTTGAACATGTATTATCAGTGTAGATGGAAGTGTAGACAGTTGAACATGTATTATCAGTGGAGATGGAAGTGTAGACAGTTGAACATGTATTATCAGTGTAGATGGAAGTGTAGACAGTTGAACATGTATTATCAGTGGAGATGGAAGTGTAGACAGTTGAACATGTATTATCAGTGGAGATGGAAGTGTAGACAGTTGAACATGTATTATCAGTGTAGATGGAAGTGTAGACAGTTGAACATGTATTATCAGTGTAGATGGAAGTGTAGACAGTTGAACATGTATTATCAGTGGAGATGGAAGTGTAGACAGTTGAACATGTATTATCAGTGGAGATGGAAGTGTAGGCAGTTGAACATGTATTATCAGTGGAGATGGAAGTGTAGACAGTTGAACATGTATTATCAGTGGAGATGGAAGTGTAGACAGTTGAACATGTATTATCAGTGTAGATGGAAGTGTAGACAGTTGAACATGTATTATCAGTGGAGATGGAAGTGTAGACAGTTGAACATGTATTATCAGTGGAGATGGAAGTGTAGACAGTTGAACATGTATTATCATTGGAGATGGAAGTGTAGACAGTTGAACATGTATTATCAGTGTAGATGGAAGTGTAGACAGTTGAACATGTATTATCAGTGTAGATGGAAGTGTAGACAGTTGAACATGTATTATCAGTGGAGATGGAAGTGTAGACAGTTGAACATGTATTATCAGTGGAGATGGAAGTGTAGACCGTTGAACATGTATTATCAGTGGAGATGGAAGTGTAGACAGTTGAACATGTATTATCAGTGGAGATGGAAGTGTAGACAGTTGAACATGTATTATCAGTGGAGATGGAAGTGTAGACAGTTGAACATGTATTATCAGTGGAGATGGAAGTGTAGACAGTTGAACATGTATTATCAGTGTAGATGGAAGTGTAGGCAGTTGAACATGTATTATCAGTGGAGATGGAAGTGTAGACAGTTGAACATGTATTATCAGTGGAGATGGAAGTGTAGACAGTTGAACATGTATTATCAGTGGAGATGGAAGTGTAGACAGGTGAAAATGTATTATCAGTGGAGATGGAAGTGTAGACAGTTGAACATGTATTATCAGTGGAGATGGAAGTGTAGACAGTTGAATATGTATTATCAGTGGAGATGGAAGTGTAGACAGTTGAATATGTATTATCAGTGGAGATGGAAGTGTAGACAGTTGAACATGTATTATCAGTGTAGATGGAAGTGTAGACAGTTGAATATGTATTATCAGTGGAGATGCAAGTGTAGACAGTTGAACATGTATTATCAGTGGAGATGGAAGTGTAGACAGTTGAACATGTATTATCAGTGGAGATGGAAGTGTAGACAGTTGAACATGTATTATCAGTGGAGATGGAAGTGTAGACAGTTGAATATGTATTATCAGTGGAGATGGAAGTGTAGACAGTTGAATATGTATTATCAGTGGAGATGGAAGTGTAGACAGTTGAACATGTATTATCAGTGGAGATGGAAGTGTAGACAGTTGAACATGTATTATCAGTGGAGATGGAAGTGTAGACAGTTGAACATGTATTATCAGTGGAGATGGAAGTGTAGACAGTTGAATATGTATTATCAGTGGAGATGGAAGTGTAGACAGTTGAATATGTATTATCAGTGGAGATGGAAGTGTAGACAGTTGAACATGTATTATCAGTGGAGATGGAAGTGTAGACAGTTGAACATGTATTATCAGTGGAGATGGAAGTGTAGACAGTTGAACATGTATTATCAGTGGAGATGGAAGTGTAGACAGTTGAATATGTATTATCAGTGGAGATGCAAGTGTAGACAGTTGAACATGTATTATCAGTGGAGATGGAAGTGTAGACAGTTGAACATGTATTATCAGTGGAGATGGAAGTGTAGACAGTTGAACATGTATTATCAGTGGAGATGGAAGTGTAGACAGTTGAATATGTATTATCAGTGGAGATGGAAGTGTAGACAGTTGAATATGTATTATCAGTGGAGATGGAAGTGTAGACAGTTGAACATGTATTATCAGTGGAGATGAAATAGCATAGTAAATCAGCTCAGCTTACTGGTCCTCAGAACAATTACTCATCTTCAAATGAGCTCATTCCATGCCTGCCAGGAAAAGACCAGCCGTCCTTCACCTTCATTTTATCCTCTCCCTCTCTCGCTCTCTCTCTCCCTCTCTCCCAATCTCCATCCCTCTCTTCTCTCTCCTGGCGTGCGCCAGGACCTGCCTGACTCAGAAGTGTGGGCTCCTTTTGAGGGAAAGAATGCAAGCAGCAGCAAAGAAACAGACGGAAGAGTGTGTCTGTAGAGCTGCTCTGAGTTTGAACCCTGGTTTACTATACACACACCTACCTGGGGTGCCTGTTTAAACACTTAACCGCAATGGACATTGGCTTTCTTAGCATGGACCACTGGTCACGTATGTGTATATGCGTGCCTGTGTGTGTGTACTGTGTCTATGGAATGGATAGGGTCTGTGAGCTCTCTCTCCATCTCTATGTGACAATAGCATTGAGGTTATGTAGCTCCTGCTCTGCTCTTTCTCTCCCTCTCTCTGTCTCTCTCTCTGTCTCTCTCTCTGTCTCTCTCTCCCTCTCTCTCGCTCTGTCTCTCTCTCTGTCTCTTTCGCTCTTTCTTTCTCTCTCTCTCTCCCTCTCTCCCTCTCTCTCTCTGTCTCTCTCGCTCTCTCACTCTCTCTCTCTCTCCCTCTCTCATGGCCCCCTGGTTATGTGTGTGTGAGGTTAGGTATCAGGCCTACATGTAGGTGACTTCTTCTGTCCGTCCTCACTCCGCTCACCATCTGTCCCACTGGGATGTCACACAACAGCCCATTAGCATCCCCCCAGTGCCCCCCCCCCCCCCCCCCCCCCACAGCCCGTTATTGTGTGTACAGTAACATTACAGACGGACTGGGGCGATCAGTGGCAGTGTGTAGAGTATAGTCACTGTAAGTGAGTTGAGGAGTACGGTGCACATGTTAGGACATCCATTGAACGTCTTGTGGATTTCCTAAATTGTGCACCATAGGAGAGTGTTTCTCAATTCTGTAGGTGCTCCTCAACAACCAGCCGACTGAGCATCTTTATTCCCCCCTTCCTCCCCTTTTCCATGAACCTTTTGCATACCTAACCCAGCCTACCTATGGGCTGTTTCTATCACAATAAGTGAAATCATGTTGAATTTAAATATATGCTAATTAGATTTGTTAAGCATTTTTTGCCTTTATAGTAAAAAGTAAAATAAGCAATAGTCTTAAAAAAGAAATTGCCTTTGGTGTGGCAATGTTAATGTTATGGTGATGAAATATTGGAAGGTGGCTCCTACATTTTATTTTGATTACGTCAACCACAAATCAAGTCAAGAATGCCTCTAAAAACCTCAGGTAAATAAACAACACTCTGTTTATAACATCGTAATTTCAGAGACGAACACATAATTGAAACATTTGAAACATATGAGACAGTATGAGAGGACATGTTGAAACCCAGGGTAGCAGAAGCATACCCCACATGCATAGCTAATGTAAATGAGAGTATGACTTTCAGATTTGAATGGGAACAAAGTGAGAGCTGCTGGGCTCACAGGCAGGCAGGCAGACAGAGACAGACAGACAGACAGACAGACAGACAGACAGACAGACAGACAGACAGACAGACAGACAGACAGACAGACAGACAGACAGACAGACAGACAGACAGACAGACAGACAGACAGACAGACAGACAGACAGACAGACAGACAGACAGACAGACAGAGAGACAGACAGACAGACAGACACAGAGAGAGAGAGATTCACTAACAACTCTGCCATTGTCACAGACGGTTCTTCTTACTGCTGTTTTCTGAAGGGCAGCAGGCCTTGAGCCCTTCTACTTGCAACAAACAAGCTTTTTTCCCCGCTCTCTTTGAAACGAACGGGGAGGTAGGATCAGTTCGGGATAAAAGGCTCAACGCACAGGAATGCAGAAGGACGTTTTATTTGTTTACCGTTCATTCCGCAGGCCGAGGGCGATAGATAGCTGGTCGACTCCTCTTTATCCTGGAGCCCCTGTCCTTGGCCTCCCCGGTCTGCGGGCGTCTACAGACGCAGCAGCACATTGCCTCCCACCATGCAGCACTATGCTACACGCTACGCTGCCATCTGCTAAGACCTGTTGGCTTGTTTGTTTTCCCCAGCAAACAGCAAATTACTTCTTTCCTGTTCCTGCTTTTTACCATATGCCACTGCCTGGTGGATCAGAGCGAGGCATTTATATTAATGAAGTTAATCAAAGACGCACACAGACACACAGACACACACACACACACATCTGCCAACGGTGTAATTTAGGAAACTGATCATGCCGTTAGTCAACTCATCCCGTCCCCCTACACACACACAAAAACACACACACACACACACACACCCCTTCTGCCATTGTGGCCACCTCTTACTAGATGACACACCTCCAATCAGTGGAGCATTTTTAAAGACATGAAAATTGCAATTAATTTCCTCATACTCTTGTTCTGTGACCTATAACCCTGAAATGTGTCATTGCTAAAAAAAACAAAAAACAAGCCTTGTTTTAGTTTATGTATGTATTTGGTTGTTTGTTTTATTTATATGTGTGATTCTCAAGGACCCTTTGCCTCCCTACAAACTGTCGGCTAAATCCCATACTTGAAGTACCCTTGATTTGGCTGGTCAGACACAACAGAACTAATGTAATAGTCTCATAAGTAACACCTAAATAAGTAACACTAGCAAATATAAACCATTATGCCTACAATTAGGGATCGGAGGGCCCAACCAACAGTGTTCTGTAGCCTTGCATTATTGACATCATGTACAGTCAATAGAACATATTTTACATGACAAATGTAATCAATCCCCAAAAATCTACAAAATGTGTCAACCCTGAAGATGCGCCCCAGAGCCCATTACTATAGTAGCAGGGAGAGTATTGCTAGTCCACCATTTACCACCAACACAGCTAAATAATACATCCACTGCAGATGGCAGACTGCGGTGTTCGTTGACTGGCGCTCACTGTCCTTCAGGTGCTCACTGTGCTCCTCACTGACTTGCTTAAACAAATGTGGTTTCTCCTTACAATTGAGATGTACATACTATGGCATAAGGGGACGACAAGCGGATAAGAGGCAATCCGTAATTTCGATTAAGACGTTAATGAGCGATCTAGGACGGACATAGTCAATATAACTATTTGTTCAGCACTTTTGAAATGTACAGTTACAGAATTCAGAACATGGGCCGTTCTTACAGTTTTCTTCCTGTGCACCAAGTCAGAACCGTAGGATAAATAAAGGGGGCATATAAGCAGACAATGAAAGCTCTTACAATATTCGATGATTACATTTTTCTAAAATAGGAGTGCACCACCAAGTCAGAACAGTAGGCGAAATTAAGAGGGGAAAATAGACCAAATTATTAGCGTGAGGCGCAACAGCTTACTACACAACATACACTTAGTATTACTTTCTTAGCTACAGTATACATATCTCCCTGGCATATTACATAATTTATGAAGCAGCATACAATACATTTTTGGACTCACCTTGTTGTGCTGTGCTCACTTGAACAGGAAGGTGGCGCGGCGGTCCTTCGTCATCAAAGTCTGGCATTCTCTGGATTTATGGTGCTTTCAAAACAACTGGGAACTCTGAAAAACACAAGGTCGAATCATGATGACGTCAGTAATCTTCAGGTCATAGCTCTAGAAAGAGGCCTGAGTTCCCGACTTACAATTCCGAGATGGGTGACCGTTCAAAACGTATTTTCCCAGTCGGAGCTCGTTTTTTCCTGAGTTCCTAGTTGTCTTGAACTCACTGAAGTTAGATTTCTCAGTTATGAGTTAACAGTTGTTTTGAGAGCAGCAGAAATCATGCTGAATTGACAGCATGGCCAATGTTGAATGTTTGTAATTTTAAGCTTGGAAAAAAGACCCTTAAACCGAGATTTGGGACCACACACACACTCCACTGAATAGCAGGCTAGTGATTGCTTTGCAATGCTTGTAGTTTGCCACTGATTCCTTCCAAACCACTCATTGTTGAATTTGCGATTTCCAACTTGTTGTGTAATGTTTATGTCCAATGTCTCTTCATTATTTATCTTCATATGACAAGGGTTAAAAGGATTTGCCAGTAGATTGTCAACTTGATTCATGATGATGACTGCTAGCTAAGATTTTGAAAGTATGATGTTGACATGATCAGTCCAATCAAAGCTACTGTAGATATAATATGAATTTACGTTTTTTTATCTGTGGCCAATGACGTTGAGCCTTCTTGGATGGGCACTTCTAATGTAACTCTATGGCAAGGGGCTTGAATTTTCTAACTTTACCCTAAGATTTTCCAGTGACGTAGTGTCCCCATGAGTGACAGAACACTGAGCCAATCAATGCGCTACATTACATTACCAACCCCTAGAGAACATTACCAACCCCTACACTCTGTATTTTCCGCTGGCTGCCCCACCACCACAGAAAGCACTGAGCTAGGCTGAAACACCTGCATTTTGGAGCTGCCTTACTCAAGAAACCAAAAAAGAGACCATGTTTGTATGGAGGCTTTATTAACTAAATTTTTTTATTTTATTATTTTGTACATTGTTTGCAAACTGATATGTGACACGTATGAATGCCAAAATAACATGCTAAACAAAAAATTACTAAAAAGCTGGGGCTAAAAACAGGTGTGGCTTTGCTGAATAAAGGTTGCCACTGGGCTTGCCTATAAAACACAGTTGGTATGCCATTGATGGGTTGGTTTGGGGCAACTGAAGCCAGTCATTTCCATGATTATCACGATCATTTCCATCCTTTCAGTGAATGTGATAATACTGTATATTGTGAGAGCTGGCACAAAATAGCGCTGTTCAGTTATCCAGCCATTATTTGAATACTGACAGTAACTCTGAATCAGGATTTGGATCCCTGAAAATATATAAGCAATCATTATTTGTTTACAGTAGCGAGGCTAAATCTGAGATGGTTGTCATTAATGTTATTATAATCCAAATGGGGCTGCTACTGTTGATGCTCTACACTGCTTACAATATGCGTTTTGTTCTAACACGTACCATACATAAACCCTAATCCTAATCTAGAGGATTAGCCTGTTTTTCCTGGGTTTGACTGATCCATCTTTCACCCACATACAGGTAACTGCCAAAATAAAGGAAACACGTGAGTAAATGAGGGACACAAAGTATATTGAAAGCAGGTGCTTCCACACAGGTGTGGTTCCTGAGTTAATTAAGCAATTAAAACATCCCATCATGCTTAGAGTCATGTATAAAAGTACCCAGTTGCCCGTTATTTTGGCTAACCATGGCTGGAAGAAGAGATCTCAGTGTCTCGAAGAAGCATAGGGGGTTTAAAGAGTCTGTCTCAGTCACCAGATCTCAACCCAACTGAACACTTCTGGAGTGGCGCCTGAGACAGTGTTTTCCACCACCGTCAACAAAAGACAAAATGATGGAATTTCTCGTGGAAGAATGGTGTCGCATCCCTCTGATAGAGCTCCAGACACTTGAAGAATTTATGCCAAGGTGTATTGAAGCTGTTCTGGCGGCCCTATTTTGGGAGTCACTTGTATTGGTACCTCAATAGTTAATTCATCATCCAGGATACACTCATAATTCAATTAAATGTGACACAGAGGGAGAAAATACATTATTTGAGATTAATTTCACTCCTAACACATTTATAATTCTGTGATATGAATTTCACTTTATGGCTATTGTATGCTCTCTTCTGCCTGCAAGGAGACTTAGTAAAGAAAACTATTTTAAATTAAACAAAAGAGGAACAGGTGTTTGTAATAACTTTCTGATTAAATGAGACTATTCAGCTATGTTCCTGCTGTGAGTCATTATCATTGTAGATACTGTGTCTGTTGATGTTCTGCTGCTTCCCACATCATTACGCTCAGGGCTTTGTGGAAGAAACTTCATTTGATCGTTGGACCTGTCACTCAACATGTGACAGAACCACAAATGCAAACAGACAAAGCTGTGCTCATCAACAGTTCATGGTTAGATGTGACTGAGGACGTATTATTCCCAAGACATTCTGCCAAGCAGCTTTAAAGACTGTCCTAGCAATATCTCCCAGCCATATTGCTAGTGTAGCTACTTTAATATGCGTCTGTCTGTCTGTATGCAGCCAGCTGTTTTTTTCTGAGGTATTTACAGAGGCTGTCTCTTCCAATAAAGGCTACAGACAGGCAGTGATTCCTGGGACCACAGTGTGGAGTGTTGAGCGAGTGGTGTACGCCTCTGGCAGCCCCATGCATGTTTTAAGCTGCTTTGTACATTCCTACAGGAGTGTCGGTCGGTGGGGCTGGGGGGATACACTAAAACTACACAGTCTGGGAGGACTTAACCTCACACAAGAGAGGTAGTCTGAGCGCGCTCCACTCAGGCGTTCTCAAGGCCACCTACCTCCCGGGCCCTAGCTGTTGATGACTCAACAGGAGTTGTTAGGTGTTGCCAGAAGAATTGACCTCCCCCCAAAAAAGTATAATCTGCTTCCATCCCACAGTACAACAGACACATGGATGTGTTCAGAGCATCACTCAGCTTCAGCTGAAGGCTATATCCTCTGATGGTGCTTCACTCAAGCATGGAGTCTGGTGCTAACAAGAAACGGCTCGCTGTATTCTCTTGTCTGAGAGGCCTGTTGCCTGACCTTGTGTTGTGTTGACTGGTTGTTTTCCAACTCTTTCTTCTTCGTCCACAACTGTGGAAGTTAGAAGCTTCTGGTAGCAGTAGGATGAAGTCAACAACTGAGTTGTGTTGTGCCGTGGTTAAAGTTTCTTACACACACACACACACACACACACACACACACACACACACACACACACACACACACACACACACACACACACACACACACACACACACACACACACACACACACACACACACACAGACACACAGACACACACACACCCACATTGGCCATACATTCCCCATAGATAGTGACCCACAGAGAGCCCCATGGGCTCAGTCCACTTGAAGGGCTGACGGGCGATCATGTCATCTGTCAGAGGGAGACAGCTAGCACTCCCCCTCCTCCTCCAGACCCTGTTCTCACTGTCACCCCTCCACACTGCCCCACCCTGCCTCGGGCCAGACCACAAGACCAATCACAGGGGTCACAGGTCAAGATGTCCCAGTCCAGCAGACATTTATGACAACCTCTCTGTCATAGCCCCTGTGGCGCTTTGGTCTGAACCACATTAACAGTGTTGGCCCTTGGCTTATAAAAACACAGAGGGATAAGAGAGTAGCATTGTCTGTCTCTGGCTATGTTCTGTTATTGGCTTTTAGATTTAAGAGTCTACTTCCCCTGTAATATCCGTGTGTGTATCTGTTATCAGATTAGGCCCTGTTGATAAAGCTTAGCACACTAGTTTTATTGCCATAACAGCAAATATGACTATTCGCTTTGAGTTCTCAATAATTGATGTGATATGTGCCAGAGTCCAATGCCGAATACTGGTTTACAGCCAACCAGTGCTATTAGCATTATCATCATCATTATGGTTTCACCAAATGAGCTCTCTCTCTCTTTAGGCCTTTCCAGTAGTCCTATACATCACAGATGTCCTCTCTAGTGACATTCTAATAATAGCATGCTGTTTTAGTTATCATCACCCCTAAAGGCTTCAAACTGCCTCCTCCCCCCTCACAGAACAATAAGCACGCGCCAGCTGATGCATGATCCATGGGTTTGACCCTTGCATCCCGGACCACATTGTTATTGCCTGTTTACATTGTGCAAATTGCCAAATGTTTTCAGAGGCCCCTTCCTCGCTTGCGGTCTCCCACAGAATATCTTTCCTGACAACACTCCATCCATCCCTCTGCCCCCAGAGTTAGACCTATTCTCTGGTAAGCAGTGAGCTAGAGGTGGCAGTGGAGGTGGAAGAAGTGGGGAGGGCGAGAGGGATGTATTGGTATTCCACACATGGCCATGGACATTAGGGGGGGCATCAAGGTGCATGAGCTAGACAGCTCTCATAATAACAGAATCCAGGCACATTATGAAATAAGTGGAAGTGACCAACGAAGAGAGACGCAGCACTCACCGCTTTGAATTCCAATTACAGGTTTAGGAGGGAGAGAGAAGGAGGGGGGAGAGAAAGTCGATGAGGGGGAAGAGGGAGAGATGGGGAAGAAAAAGGGAGAGGAGGGGGAGAGAAAGGCAGGAAGAGAATGGGATGCATTCTAATGTCTGTGAAGGTGTTGTGGGGTCGATGTGTGGGGAATGGAGGTACTGTGTGGAGGATGGGCTGTATGGAGGATGGGCTGTATGGAGGATGGGCTGTATGGAGGATGGGCTGTATGGAGGATGGGCTGTATGGAGGTTGGGCTGTATGGAGGATGGGCTGTATGGAGGATGGGCTGTATGGAGGATGGGCTGTATGGAGGATGAGCTGTATGGAGGTTGGGCTGTATGGAGGATGGGCTGTATGGAGGTTGGGCTGTATGGAGGTTGGGCTGTATGGAGGATGGGCTGTATGGAGGATGGGCTGTATGGAGGTGGGCTGTATGGAGGTTGGGCTGTATGGAGGATGGGCTGTATGGAGGATGAGCTGTATGGAGGTTGGGCTGTATGGAGGATGGGCTGTATGGAGGATGGGCTGTATGGAGGTTGGGCTGTATGGAGGTTGGGCTGTATGGAGGTTGGGCTGTATGGAGGATGGGCTGTATGGAGGTTGGGCTGTATGGAGGATGGGCTGTATGGAGTTTGGGCTGTGTGGAGTTTGGGCTGTGTGGAGGATGGGCTGTGTGGAGGTTGGGCTGTGTGGAGTTTGGGCTGTGTGGAGGATGGGCTGTATGGAGGTCGGGCTGTATGGAGGTCGGGCTGTATGGAGGACGGGCTGTATGGAGGACGGGCTGTATGGAGGTTGGGCTGTATGGAGGTTGGGCTGTATGGAGGATGGGCTGTATGGAGGATGGGCTGTATGGAGGACAGGCTGTACGGAGGATGGGCTGTATGGAGATGGGCTGTATGGAGGTTGGGCTGTATGGAGGACGGGCTGTATGGAGGATGGGCTGTATGGAGGTTGGGCTGTATGGAGGTTGGGCTGTATGGAGGATGGGCTGTATGGAGGATGGGCTGTATGGAGGTGGGCTGTATGGAGGTTGGGCTGTATGGAGGATGGGCTGTATCGAGGACAGGCTGTACAGAGGATGGGCTGTATGGAGATGGGCTGTATGGAGGATGGGCTGTATGGAGGATGGGCTGTATGGAGGACAGGCTGTACAGAGGATGGGCTGTATGGAGATGGGCTGTATGGAGGATGGGCTGTATGGAGGATGGGCTGTATGGAGGTTGGGCTTGCAGTGAAGGTCAGTGTGGCTGCGGCTTCTGGGTCTGATCAAATCAAATGTTATTCGTCACATGCGCCAAATACAACAGGTGTAGGTAGACCTTACAGTGGAATTCTTACTTACGAGCCCCTAACCAACAATGCAGTTTAGAAAAAGTATGAGTAAGAATAAGAAATAAAAGTAACAAATAATTAAAGAGCAGCAGTAAAATAACAATAGCGAGACTATACACAGGGTGGTACCAGTACAGAGTCAATGTGCGGGGACACCGGTTAGTTGAGGTAATATGTACATGTAGGTGGGGGGGTGGGTGTAATGCAAATAGTCTGGGTAGCCATTTGATTAGATGTTCAAGAGTCTTATGGCTTGGGGGTAGAAGCTGTTTAGAAGCCTCTTGAACCTAGACTTGGCGCACCGGTACCACTTGCCGTGCGGTAGCAGAGAGAACAATCTATGACTAGGGTGGCTAGAGTCTTTGACCATTTTTACGGCATTCCTCTGACACCGCCTGGTGTAGAGGTCCTGGATGGCAGGAAGCTTGGCCCCAGTGATGTACTGGGCCGTACGCACTGCCCTCTGTAGTGCCTTGTGGTCGGAGGCCGAGCAGTTGCCATACCAGGCAGTGATGCAACCAGTCAGGATGCACTCGATGGTGCAGCTGTAGAAGCTTTTGAGGATCTGAGGACCCATGCAAATCTTTTCAGTCTCCTGAGGGGGAATAGGTTTTGTCGTGCCCTCTTCACGACTGTCTTGATGTGCTTAGACCATGTTCGTTTGTTGGTGATGTGGACACGAAGGAACTTGAAGGGATTCTCATGGTGGCTGACACACTGAGGAATGGATGGATGGACCGATGGGTGGGTGGGTGGATGGATGGGTGGGTGGTTAGGGTGGATGGGTGGGTGGATGGATGGATGTAGGTGAACGAGGGTCATGGGGGTCTGCTATGGAGGGAGATTATCTCCAGAAAGGAAATCGATTAAGAATGGTAGAGGTTGACTGTGAACATTTATCCATTTAGCTTGACCCCCTATTGAATTTTCATGATGGGCTTTGACTCTTCTGCTTTCTGTAGGAGATCAGAGTTAATGGTGATTGTTCTGCCCCTAACCACTCCTCCAAATGTATTATCTGGGCTGTATTCAATAGGAGACACTTCATCAAACCAGATCGGGGCCTGCGGCCCTGTTGATGGATGAGCTTTGTGTGGGGTTTGTAAAAAGAAAGGCTCATGGGGGTTGAAGGATGGGCGGAGGGCGAGGGGGTTGTCACAGATGTCTGGCCCTTTGAAAGAAAATTAAACAAGTACCTCATTACAGAACGCTCCAGTGCTCCCTGGAGGTGGCCCATGAGCCAGCCTTTTTAATGAGCTGGGAACTTAAACGCTGCCAAAGTTTACCCCGGCCATGGTCTGCTCAGTTAGGGCACTGGGAAGTAACAACCCCTCGCCCCCCTGGCCCCCACCTTATCGCTCCCTGCACCCCGTCCATCCTCTCCCATTCAGGGCCACTCATCCAGAGGACAGAGAGAGAGAGAGGCACCACGCTGGTTTCCTCTCTTTCAGCTCGGGAGAAGGGAATAATGCCTTTTTTTGTGCCATGCATCCAGAGGAATTATGTGCACTAATTTGATTAGGGGGAGATTTGATTAACTGGAAAATGAGGGCTTTGCTTAGACTTTCACACGCTTAATTTATCCCTTGCAAAGCAGACGCAACATTGTGTCATGAAACTCTGAAGGCATGTGGGAAGCCCTTTCAGCGGCTAGATGGCCCTTTCATACCCAACAATATCAAGGATTGCCACGGTTCATATTTGGATAATCAGTTTAAAGCTTTTTGCCCGGCCGCAGAATACAAATTGCATTTGGCATCGCCGGTGAAAAGGTTGAAAAGATAATAAGATTAATGTAGTAGAGATTTGAGCTAAGCAACAACAACAAAAACACAGCGGCAGGAGTGGAAAACTATTTGTATTGGTGCGTAAACTTAGTTTTTTAAATGTAATTATTTATTTTTGTTAAAGTGTTAGTCTTTTTATTACTTGTGTGGCTAGGTTAGTATCATATTTTTTATGATCATCTACATGGAATATCAATGTTCATTTTCCCATATGCCTGTGTTCCATTTATACCTTTGATTTCAAACCACTATTCAAATGTATTGCAGCTGTCTATAAAACTTGTTCAACTCATGTACGATTATTTTGTGCAAAGACAAAGCTGCATAGTGGTAATGTATCATATTGGAATTCACTTTGCCTCTCTGATCCCTTTGTATCCCCTGCTATGACCACAGGGACTGGAGGGCCTGAATGGTTTGCTTTACCTCCTTTAACATGCAGCCATGAAGGTCATATTACCACTCACTGATGATTATATTTGAATGAAAAGTGAATTCTTCAGGGAGAGAGAGAGAGAGAGTGGAGGGAGGAAGGGAGACTTGATATGTCTGATCTAGAATCTTGACTTTCCCCACCAGCATGGTGACCTTCCCCCGTTCCAAATGGCCTGCAAAGCTTGTATTTTCAACAAATAGCTGTACTTTATTTTACACTAGGATTACCTTCTAATAAGGGATTAACCACTCTCCATGCAGTACAACATCCATCCCTCCCTCCCTGCCTGCTCAAAGCTTCTTTTCCCCCAGCCAGTCATTAACCACTGTAGACTCTGCTTCCTTCTTTCTCCTTCAAGAGCCAATACTGCCAACACACAATGCCAATATGAGCTGACTGGCTGATATGTTTTTGTCATCTGTCACAACGCCAGAGCGGAAGGAAGCTTCAAATTGGGACAAACCAGAAGCCAAGGATTTATTTAAAAAGAGTTGAGATGAGAAGGGGGAGGATGGAGGGATGGAGAGAGAAGTGTGGAGAGAGACCCAGACAGATGAGCTATCTCCTGTTGGACTTGCTTCCATCTTTCCCATCTGTTCTCCCCAGTTTTAATTAAATCTACTGAGATGAGAATTTTTCCTATATTTCTCTCCCCCTCCTTTGCTTTCTAAACTGGAGCGCAGTAGGTCTGTGCTGTGCCAATGTCCACACTTCTAACCACCTCGCTGCCAGCTGCTAATGAGAGCGATCCAGCCATCATGAGCTGTTAATGAGGAGGATTCTAGAAAGGCCCTGACCTGGGAACCTCCCCCGTCCGACACACTACACACACACACGCAGGCACGCACACACACAGTTAAAGAACATACACACAGACAATACAGACACAGACAACACACACACACACAGAGACACATGGAGAACGTACACACAAACACACACTCACACGATACACTCACACATTCAAATGTACAAACACTGTGTATAAACAGATGCAAATCACCTTGAAAATCACACTCTCTCTGACAGCTACAGAAACACACACATGTACATACCTTTCAATAGCCAACAAAAACAACACATACTATGAACAAGCTCCTGTTTAAAACAACTCTACACATCCTCCTCCTTCCCATGTCTGTCAGGCCTAGATCACTTGGCCTAGCCCAGATAGCTGTGTCATGACGTGGCCCTTTCTGGGTATAGATCGTGGCTACCCCCTCTCTCACTCTCTCCTACACCCAGGTTCTGTTATCTCAGGTCGTAAATTCCTGGCGGAGAATCTCTCCCCCTTTTCACGCAGAGAGACCACAGAGTGAACAAAGGCTTTCATGTGGCAAACTCCTAAATCCCCAAAATGGGAATTTGAAGCAATATGTCCACTTGTGAGAAGGTGGGAATGGTCCGTGGACACTTAAGGGACGGGTATGACGAGTGTGTTTCATTTGGTGACCTCAGAGAGGACAGGAAACACACATAACTAGATCTCTGAATGTGTACATTTCTCAATTATGGGGTTTGCATCTAATTCTTGTATAAAATGAAAGAGTAAAGATGAAACTAAAGTTTAACTAAGTCATTGGCCCGCCTCCGTGAGCACAGACATGATCAGGCGTCATAGAACCGCCTTTTCTACTGTTACGAATAAAAGCCCCTCCTAAGAAAATCCTCTTTAGACTGAGCAAACCAACAGCGTGAGCTGTGATTGCGAATAGTTTAGACCATGCATACCTCGGTGTAAACTGAGGTGGCACAGGTTTGAGTACCAAGATTAGAAAAACATACGATGTGGAGCATTGGCTACACGGCTGGAAATGTTTCAACTCTGAGACTATCGATCCCTACAGGATAAGAGCAAATCTTAGATACTAATTACTAGTCTGCAGCTAGAAATTGGGACGAGAATACCGACAACCGCCGAAACATCTATTCTATTAGAACATTTCTGAATGGTACTCTAAAGTATCCATTCTAACCACGAAATACTTTGATCTTCAGGGAAACAGAAAGAGAGGAAAAACTCGGATGAACTCTCCAGCAGACTGACCGGATTCCAACAGAAAAGATCACGACACATGGGCGTAAATATATATTGATTGCAATTATTCCCGAATGAGTGAGCATTCATGTGCAAACGATTAGCATTTCAATTAATATAATTATCAACTGTGTGTAGTGATCCCTTTTGTCTTTCCCGCTCTTTCTCAGTTCACACCCACTTCCCTTTGTCCACCAAGCCGTCATATCGGCTTAGCCCACTAGGGAATCTTCCCTATTATTTGTTAGTAACATATCTACTGTTTGTTTGTTTATGCATTTCTGTGATTATTTAGTTAGTGAATAAATAATTAAGCCAATTGGTATATGGATTATTTATAGTAAAGGCTGGGTTCGTGCAGATAACCAACAATTTACGACGTTGGAATGAGACTGATGTGAGTTAAAGAATAATTAATTAATAGAAGACTAATTGATCAGATTAATTATAACCTTGTAATCTGAAGATTTTCCGTGGTGCCCCAACTTCCTAGTTAATTACATTTACATGATTCGTTTAATCACGTAATAATGATTACAGAGAATTGATTTAATAAAATAACAGTCTTCACTTTTAATGATGCCAAAGACACGACAGCTGTCTGTCTGTCTGTAATGCTCTTCACCTCCCTCACTCCCTCCATCCCTCCAGCCTGAAGACCAGGGGCCTCATTTATCAGCCGTGTGTACATGTCTCACAAAATTCTGGCATACGTGGAGTTTTCATTAAGAACTTACTATATTTCTGCACTCGTGAACAAGCCCTCCATTGACCTTTTATTGGCAACAAAAACGCCCTCATTTGCTGTATGTTTTGGAGATGTTGGAACTGGACCATGATAGTTTCTAAAGCGCAATGGCAAATTATATCACATTTCTGTAGAGGTGTGGGCAGAATCTTTTAATATTTTGCAGCAACTTTTTTTAAACTAAAAATATATGTTGCCTATAGGGAGTGCCGAACTCCGGCCGCGCATTCTGCAGGAGTGATTGTCTATTGAACAATTTAATGCCTACACACAAAAGACAAATTGTTGTTCAATATTTTGTTTAACAATACATGATTGTGCTTCTATCTCCTGCCTTGGTATATGCTCTGAGATTAAATAGGCTATGATGTCGCGCTCCTCTCGCACAGCAATACTGTAGCTTGCCCATACTGTCAAGTATTTTAAATAGGCTACCGGTCTGTTTACTTTGGAGCATGCTTGGCTATTGAATAAGTGCTGGATAAATGGTAGCCTAACGTTTGTTGTGTAGCGGGAATAAACCAGTCATGTCAGAAAAGAAGAGACGTGTCCTGCAATATGATTATGATTTAGGCCTATAATAATACAAGTAAAATAAATATATTAGGAGACATGCTGGTATACGCTCTTCTTACCAACGACAAATGCATCTGTTTTATCCTTAGGCCTACATTGTAATATTTTATTTGCCTACCATTATTATAATTCCTGTGCATCAAACACCTCAATTTCCCCGAAAAGATTGCAATACAATTGATGAACCACTAGAAGTTGTGCGTGCGCATGGTCTGAGATTTGAGTGGAGATACGCACACTTTCCCACCAAGTTAAACATGTATAAATACTTTTGCGGTAAAAGTGGCACATGCAAGGTTTAGAGTCCTTTTTTGTGCCCACCTTTGATAAATGAGGCTCATAGGATGGTTGAGGGAAGGATGCATGGTTGGATGGATGGGGCCATGCTGTTTGGCCTCCCTCTGTCTCCCTCTGGCATCCCCCAGGCTGCTGCATATGTCTCCTGTTATCTCTCCTAGAGCACATCTCCCTTTCCTTTCCCACATCTCCCTTTCCTTTCCCACAGCTAGCTAGCCAGGCCATGAATCTCAGTCTTGTTCAATAGCTCCTCCCTCCCTCTCCCCTCTTTTCTTGTCTGTGTAGTGTATGTCTCTCTTTCTGTATAAGAGTAGCTTCTCCTCCTGTCTCCTCATTCCTTCTCTCTTTTCCTCCTTTTCTTCTTTTATTTCCCTTGGCCTCGCCTCCTCTCTCTTCCCCTCTCTCTCTTCCTCTCTCAATCTCTCTTTCTCTTTATCTCTCTCTGTTAGCTGTGAGGTTTTATCACTTCATTTGCACGGAAGGGAAGTGTGTCAGTGCTCAGAACAGTCTATACTGTTAAACAGCTTGCTGTGTGCTGGGGCTTAGCAGATAGAGTTTTTTAGCTAGCGACACCTTGGGTTAAAAACAGCGTGGCTTACCTCTCCGGCTGGGGCCACACTTCTCACAGTAGGTGACGAAGGAGACACTCTGATTCCATTCTAGGCATAGCACATATCTCTGCGCTTAAGGTGTGTGTGTGTGTGTGTGTGTGTGTGTGTGTGTGTGTGTGTGTGTGTGTGTGTGTGTGTGTGTGTGTGTGTGTGTGTGTGTGTGTGTGTGTGTGTGTGTGTGTGTGTGTGTGTGTGTGTGTGTGTGTGTGTGTGTGTGTGTGTGTGTGTGTGTGTGTGTGTGTGCATGTGTGCGTGCGTGCGCATTTCTCAACAGAGTGGCAAGTCCTTTTTCACTTTTATATTTGTAGCGACACCTTGGGCTTTGCATGATATATTGTTGTCTCTACCTTCTTGCCCTTTGTGCTGTTGTCTGTGCCCAATAATGTTTGTACCATGTTTTGTGCTACTATCATGTTGTGCTGCTGCTATGTTATGTTGCTACCATGTTGTTGTCATATTGTGTTGCTATCATGCTGTGATGTCATGTGTTGCTACCATCATGTGTTTTAAAGTGTTGCTGCCATGCTATGTTGTTGTCTTAGGTCTCTGTTTATGTAGTGTTGTGGTGTCTCTCTTGTCGTGATGTGTGTTTTGTCCTATATTTTTTATTACATTTTTTATTTTTAATCCCAGCCCCCTTCCCCCTTTGGCTTTCGGTAGGCCATTATTGTAGATCATATATTTTTCTTAACTGACTTGCCTAGTTAAATAAAGGTTAAATAAATAAAAATAAAGAGATGAATAGATGAATAGTTCATTTCCAGACCCACCAAAAAGCTGCTACTAACGCTGCTAGTTAGCTTTCCTCTAGCTTCTCTTCTAATGAATTGGATAGCAGTCCTGTCAATGTGATGACTCTCCCAGTGTGGTGAGTAATGTTGAGAGTGTCAGGACAGAGGGAGGGAGGGAGGGAGGGAGGGAGGGAGGGAGGGAGGGAGGGAGGGAGGGAGGGAGGGAGGGACATCACGGCAGAGTGACAATAAAACAAGTGTTTTCATCATTACTCAGACAAGACAGCAGCCCCGGGGCAAACAGACGACACACACACACACATCTCTCACACACACGTCACATGATCACAACACTGTGATTATTCACCGCCAACGCCACCACAGTACTTTTCACAGTATAAACTCCACTCTCACCATGCTCATGCAAATGAGAATTGTTCATCTGCTGCATAATTATGTTCTCAACCGATGGAGTGCATGGCTGTTTGTTTTAAAACGCACAAGGTATGTTGTGTGTTAGTTACGGCTGTTTGTGATTATGAATTCAGCTCACATTTCTGGGAGGGGGATAAGAAGATGGTAATGATATGCACAGTGTATGACGAGGCGTTGGAAGTTGTAACGTTCGGCTTGTGAATTGGAACCCCTGGGTGTCTAGGGCTGCATTTCAAATGCCACCCTATTCCCTTTATAGTGCACGACTTTTGACCAGCTCTGGTCAAAAGCAGTGCACTATAATGGGAGAAGGGTGCCATTTGGAACGCAGTCTAGTAGTCAAAGCACATGGTATCAGTGTGACTGACGAGGTCTACACTCTTAATACAGAGCCAGGCTGATATGTGTTCATCTGTCTGGAAGGCAGTGTATATGTGGAAAGCTCTGACTACCCTAAAGATGTGTGTCCAGATCATTCATTTCTCCAGTTGTCTTGTCCTCTGATATGGAGGACTGGCTTCACAGACAGACACCTTGGTTGTGTTGTTGAATAAAGTGGAAAGATGTGGTGTTTTATTCTCTAGCTGGAGACATTTTCCATGCAGGGATACAAGCATGGCCACGCCAAGCCTTTCTTCTGTCTCTCTTTCAATAGCCAATTCAGCCTTGTTGAAAGAGGTAATGATTTGCATGAGAGAGAAAAATGGGGGGACTCTTAAACACAAACATCGTTAGTACTATTTAGTCCCATTATGAGTTGGCTTTCTCCTCAAGTAGATTTCCTATTGCCTTGGTGAAGAAGGGAGAGAGGGAGAGGGAACAGAGGAGACATTGCGGTTGTAATGGTTGAGGCTGAAAATGAAAAGGCTTTTTCAATCCTACATATATTGTTGTTTAGTTTCTCTTAATGGTGTGGCATTTTAACAGAGAGCATGTGGTGAGTGAAATTATCCTCAATGCTAAAGAAATGTGACTTCTTATATGTGTCTTAGAAAAAAGGAGAAAACAAAAATGTGCAATGGTAAACATTTTACTTTTGGGTGCCCAGGGCTGACATTTTTCTCTGAAATTTCCACTTCTTTCTCTTGATTTCTTTAATGGTTATTGAAGTTTGAAAGTTTAAAGGGCATTTAGAGTTGGTATCTCACCAAACCACTCTGCTCAGGTCTTCTTTTCTTTGACTCGCTTCTTTTCACCTTAAAGCGATTTTTTCAGGTGTCTACTTTTCAAAGTGGATAATTGACAGCAACAGCGGCGGTGGCATGAACCCCAAACCCCCCCATTACCATGACACTGTCTTCAAAGCTGCCTCACGTCTAAAGGAGCTCAGCCCCAAAGCTCTTGTGTAGCGTCTGGAGCCGCCGCTCAAACTCCTTTCACACCCCCATTGAAAATCATTGATTCTTTGGTCGATTGTTCTAGTCTAGTCATTGGGAAAAGCCTGGGCCTGTTCTGTCATAGCGAGACCAAGTGTGTGTGTGTGTGTGTTTGTGTGTACCTACGTGCATGCATGCGTGTGTGTGTGTGTGTGTGTGTGTGTGTGTGTGTGTGTGTGTGTGTGTGTGTGTGTGTGTGTGTGTGTGTGTGTGTGTGTGTGTGTGTGTGTGTGTGTGTGTGTGTGTGTGTGTGTGTGTGTGTGTACATGCACATTTATGTGCACCTTGGTGTAGTAAATTAATCCCAGCTAGATTTAGTGAGGGGTTCTACTAGCAGGCTAAGGCTGAGCCCACCGCATAGCCAGAACAGGTTGGGTTTCAAAGGGCTTATGGGGGAATTAGGCGGGTCTTTGGAGTTTGAGCGTAGCCTAATTCCTGGTGACCTTTCCCTGGCTCTGGGTTGACTTTTTGTGGTGATCAGCCAGCCAGCGCTATAACAAGCTTTTCCGTCTGTGTGGCTGGGGATTACTGTGAAACAGCAGTGCCCTCCCATCGCCTAACCTCCACAGGGAACCATCTGTGGAGGAGAGAGAGAGGAAGAGAGGGGGATGCAAAGGGCTTCTGAGGGAGAGAGAAAATAGGCGTTAGCCTGAAGGGGCATTGTCACGCCTGTCTGTGTGTTATTGAGGATTCTGTGGATGTCAGAGCTCCTTTTGTGTAACATTGGGACGTTTTGTACTTCCATCTCAAACTGCCGGGCTTTAACGACCTTTCCAGCATGTTATTCAAAAGCGTTCAAGGTCATTTGAACCTTTTTTGCTCTTTCTTCTTTTGGTAGCTGCCTTGGATATTCTTTTTGATATTCTCTTTTACTCTGCAAAGGGGGAGGATTATTGGTGCTGCTGGAGTCAGCTTAGTGGTTCTGTAACGTGGGGTGAGTCTTCTTCTCTTTCTTTTCTCACTCGTTTGTCTCATCTTCAGAGGCCCTTGATGCTGATTAAAGACATGGTCTGTACCTTGGAGTGACTGACTGGCTTCTAGGTACAGAAACGTCGGTCTGAGTTTTTGCTACTGTTGACATTTTCCTTTTGCATTAAAACAAGTATGTCATCTGAATATCTATTCTATTTCTATATCAAAGACTGCTAGGTCAAGTATGTTAGGAATGGGTGAAACTGAGAATACCGTAGTAGGGCGTCTTAGGTTGGCATTGTTTACTGGCTATGGTATAAATCTCTAGGTGTATCTTACATCCTATTTAAAGTGGATTAGCAGGGGCGTTAGTAGTGAATGCCATATGTTATAGTGATGGTCTATAATTAGATAGGCCTTACAAACCCACTCACTGTAATTACAAGGCTATTTATTACCTGGTCAAGGGGATCTTTACTCCACCACACCTGCAGAGAGAGCAATTGATTGCTTTGAATTTATCTCTGTTTGTGTTATTGCTCTTGTAACATTGAGAATGACACAAGGTAAATTGCACAACGGTAAGGTAGTTAGGTGAGAGAAAGCAATATTGGCACTAAAATGCAGTGTTTGTCCGCCTGCAAAACAGAAGTAGTCTGACCACATGGAGTTTATGCAGTATGGTCTCAAGATGTTTTGGCGTATGTTTTACTTTGCAATACTCAGTAATATTATACAGAATATATAAAGCAATGTAAGCTGTGTATGTGTGTGTGTCTATGTGTGTGCCAGATACAACTTGGTGGCTCAGTGGAGGGGGGGGGGGGGGTGCGTGCCAACCAAGTGGTGTGGAATGTATGCAGCCTTGCTGACGTACTTGCCCGTGCAGGACGGAAGTGTCTTTCATTGGTGTTTGGCACATGCACTCTCTCTCTGGGGCAGGGATGAGGTAGGTAGTCCTGCCCGCTCCGTGCCTGCTGCCCTTCTGCAATGTTTGTGGGGCCCTGTCTGTGTGTGTCTGCCCTGTAGGGCTCTGTTGGCTTGTGTCTTGAGGGGAGGCTTCCCCCCGGTCCCTCATGGAGGAGAAGTCCAGGGAACCTCTTCTCTCCCCCTCTCATCTCCTCTTCTCTCCTCCTGCTCCGCTGCATTATCATAAAAAGTAAGTCAGAGCTGATTGATGCAAATGGCCCTCTGTTCTTTTCTATCATTAACTGGCCGTTCTCCACGGCCACAGGCGGCGATTAAATCTGTCATTTCCAGCGACTCATTAAAGAGAAGTGATGGGCCATGAGAAAGAGCGAGAAAGAAAGAGAGAGACTTTTGTTAATCCATTTCACTTGCTTTGGCAAAGTAAAGATACAGTTGAAGTCAGAGGTTTACAAACACTTAGGTTGGAGTCATTAAAACTAGTTTTTCAACCACTCCACAAATTTCTTGTTAACAAAATATAGTTTTGGCAAGTCGGTTAGGACATTTACTTTGTGCATGACACAAGTCATTTTTCCAACAATTGTTTACAGACAGATTATTTCACTTATAATTCACTGTATCATGATTACAGTGGGTCAGAAGTTTATATACACTAAGTTGACTGTGCCTTTAAACAGCTGGAAAATTCCAGAAAATGATGTCATGGCTTTATAAGCTTCTGATAGGCTAATTGACATCATTTGAGTCAATTGGAGGTGTACGTGTGGATGTATTTCAAGGTCTACCTTCAAAATCAGTGCCTCTTTGCTTGACATCATGGGAAAATCAAAAGAAATCAGCCAAGACCTCAGAAAAAACATTGTAGACCTCCGCAAGTCTGGTTCATCCTTGGGAGCAATTTCCAAACGCCTGAAGGTACCACGTTCATCTGTACAAACAATAGTACGCAAGTATAAACACCATGGGACCACGCAGCCATCATACCACTCAGGAAGGAGGTGCCTTCTGTCTCCTAGAGATGAAAGTACTTTGGTGCGAAAAGTGCAAGTCAATCCCAGAACAACAGCAAAGGACATTGTGAAGATGCTGGAGGAAACAGGTACAAATGTATCTATATCCAAAGTAAAACGAGTCCTATATCGACATAACCTGAAAGGCCGCAAGGAAGAAGCCACTGCTCCCAAACCGCCATAAAAAAGCCAGACTACGGTTTGCAACTGCACATGGGGACAAAGATCGTACTTTTTGGAGAAATGTCCTCTGGTCTGATGAAACAAAAATAGAACTGTTTGGCCATAATGATCGTCGTTATGTTTGGAGGAAAAAGTGGGAGGCTTGCAAGCCGAAGAACACCATCCCAACTGTGAAGCACGGGGTGGCAGCATCATGTTGTGGGGTTGCTTTGCTGCAGGAGGGACTGGTGCACTTCACAAAATAGATGGCATCATGAGGCTGGAAAATGATGTAGATATATTGAAGCAACATCTCAAGACATCAGTCAGGAAGTTAAAGCTTGGTCGCAAATGGGTCTTCCAAATGGACAATGACCCAAAGCATACTTCCAAAGTTGTGTCAAATTTGCTTAAGGACAACAAAGTCAAGGTATTCGGAGTGGCCATCACAAAGCCCTGACTTCAATCCTTTAGAACATTTGTGGGCAGAACTGAAAAAGCGTGTGTGAGCAAGGAGGCCTACAAACCTGACTCAGTTACACCAGCTCTGTCAGGAGGAATGGGCCAAAATTCACCCAACTTATTGTGGGAAGCTTGTGGAAGGCTACCCGAAACGTTTGACCCAAGTTAAACAATTGAAAGGCAGTGCTACCAAATACTAATTGAGTGCATGTAAACTTCTGACACACTGGGACTGTGATGAAATAAATCATTCCCTCTACTATTATTCTGACATTTCACATTCTTAAAATAAAGTGGTGATCCTAACTGACCTTAGACAGGGAATTTTTACTAGGATTAAATGTCAGGAATTGTGAAAAACTGAGTGTAAATGTATTTGGCTAAGGTGTATGTAAACTTCCGACTTCAACTGTATGTTTCCCATGCCAATAAAGCCCCTTGAATTTAAATTGAATTGAGAGAGAGGGAAAGGAGGAGATGGTTGGGCTATTTCTTCTTCCTGAAAAGTGCTGTCTGGTGAAAATGCCTGCCTGATAAGCAACACCATACTTGGCAGCAGGGTGGTTTTTGTGCCCATGTTTGTCCTCTGCTCTGGCACAGACATAGGCCTTCTAGGCACTTCTTGTCACCTCTACACCAATGTTGAATTACTACTACTTCTACTTCTGCCACTGATAACAGTGGTGGATACTGTTGTTGAAGTAAAAGTAGTTGTTTGTGAAAATAACATAATAAACATTTCACAGCATAGTTCAGGATAAAGTCAAGTACGGTAGTACAATGATTTATACTTTTTTACAGTTTGCTTCCATGCCATAATTTGTTTTACATGACGCACATACAGGGTAGAAATCCAATACAATGTTTATTTTTTGGCTGCTGGCCATTTTGAAAAGCACTCTCAAAGAAAGTAAACCGCAGAAGAAGAACACAAAGTGTGTCTGTAGCACCCCCCACCTCTGACTCCTCAATTCCTGGCAAACAGATTACAGCTCATCTGATTACTGCTGTTGCAGGGGGCCACCATGCTGTTACTGCTGTTGCAGGGGGCCATGGAGCTCCAGCTGAGCCTCCTCCGGCCCCCTTAACCTTTCACGAGCCTCTACCCCGGGTCCGGGATCACCCCCCACCCCCCCCACACACTGATTAGCATAGCTAGCATAGCTTCACAAGTAGATAGTAGCATCTAAATATCATTAAATCACAAGTCCAAGACACCAGATGAAAGATACAGATCTTGTGAATAAAGCCACCATTTCAGATTTTTAAAATGTTTTACAGGGAAGACAAAATATGTAAATCTATTAGCTAAACACGTTAGCAAAATACACCACTATTCTAACTCCATCAGTTTCTTACTCCTTCAGGTGCTATCACCAATTCGGCTCAACTAAGATATTGATAGCCAATAACCTATAAAAAAAAACATCAGATGACAGTCTGATAACATATTCATGGTATAGGATAGTTTTTGTTAGAAAAAAGTGCATATTTCAGGTAGAAATCACAGTTTACAATTGCACCGACCATCACAAATCGACTAGAAATACTAGATAGAGCAACGTGTATGACCAATTTACTCATCATAAAACATTTCATAAAAATAGACAAAGCATAGCAATGGAAAGACCCAGTTCTTGTGATTTCAGACCATATTTCAGATTTTCTAAGCGTTTTTCAGCGAAAACACAATAAATCGATAAGTTAGCATACCACATGTGCAAACGTTACCAGAGCATCGATTCCAGCCAAAGAGCGCTATAACGTAATCACCGCCAAAATATATTAATTTTTTCACTAACCTTCTCAGAATTCTTCCGATGACACTCCTGTAACATCATTTTACAACATACATATACAGTTTGTTCGAAAAGGTGCATATTTAGCCATACAAAACCGTGGTTATACAATGGAAATAGTCACAACTCAAGCCTCAAAATGAGGAACGTCAGCTTTCAGAGTGATCTAGTTTAATCGAAAGCTAATCATATACTTGACTAAAAAATACAGGGTTGACAGGAATCGAAAGACAAATTAGTTCTTAATGCAACCGCTGATTTACATTTTTAAAATTATCCTTACTTTTCAATACAGGGTTCGCCAAGTGAAGCTATACCAAACAAAATGGCGAAATATGCGTTTAAAATATTTCGACAGAACAGCGATTTATCATATTAAATATTGCTTACTTTGAGCTGATCTTCCATCAGAATCTTGGGCAATGTATCCTTTCTATGTTATAAACGTCTTTTGGTCGATAGATGTCCTCTGTCCTTCGAAATGTCCACCACCAACGACCGACACCCCGAAACGTTTCCAAAGCTAAAAAGTGCACGACAAATAAATTCCTCAGAATCGCACTAAACGGATATAAATTGCTATAAAACGGTTCAAATTAACTACATTATGATGTTTTTAACAACTATAACGACTGAAAACATGACCGGAGAACTAGACCTAGTTACATAACGATTTGGAATGAGGCAGGTCCGAAGTCCATCTTGCCTGTGGCGCGCGGAGAGAGAGAGGGGTCATCCCACGTTTTGTGGTTTTATATGGGCTGTGATTGTGCAATCGACTCCATTCAAAACGTGATGACGTACAGACACCCAGAGGAAGACGTAGGCAGTGTCGGTTTCTTCATAGCATTCACAGTCACCTTAAAAACAGACTCCAGATCAGGGGTAAAAATTTCTGGAATCTGACCCCTGTCATGAAAAGTGCTGTATATATTGTTCTGTACCACTCAGAGACAAAATTCCAACTTCTATAGAAACTAGAAGGTGTTTTCTATCCAATAATAACAATAATATGCATATTGTACGATCAAGAATTTAGCACGAGGCAGTTTAATTTGGAGACCCAAATATGCTAATGCGGAACAGCACCCCCTATAGTTCCAAGAAGTTAAGGGGTGTCTGAGAGCCCTATAGGGGCCCGTGGGGACCAGTGCTAATGGCCCCACATCTTTTGTGCTCAGCGGTGGTCTCCCTCTCTCTTCTCCACCCCCTTAATATCCAGCCGGACCCAGTCTGCCTGTGATCACATGCTGGAAAGGAAACATCAGGGGGTCGGTCGGTGGGGGTGTGGGGGTGTGGGGGTAGTGGGGGAGCCTGGGGCTGATAGGATGTGGATGGAGGTTGGAGGGATGAGGGAGAAATTTCTCTTCTCAGTTGCAGGGGGCACGAGCGCACTAAGCGCCAATCAAAGGGGTCTATCGATCGCCATAATTCTGCAGCCAGCGTTTCCTGCATCAGAGTATGGACAGACATGTAATACCCTTGCCAGAGACCCCATGCAATTCCCTGTGTGTGAGGAGTTGATACAGAGGTTAACCCCACTCCCTCTGTGCCTGTATCCACTGGGTGATCTCAGGGTAATGGCTATGGTCCCTTCACTACATGATCCAGGCCTCCAATGTTCCCACTCAAGTGCATCCAAGATCATTTCCCCACATTCTAGGAAACACAGAAAAAGAGTGTTAGAAAAAAATGATTGTACTGGCCTGCTGTGGGGGACTGACTGACAAGCTGTCAGGGGCCAGGCTGGAGTGTTGGGCTTTTGACCTATGACCTCTGGGCTCTGTTAGGGGAGATAGGAGCCATGTTCCTTCTCTCTCTATCTCTCTATCTCTCTTTCTCTCTTTCTCTCTCTATCTATCTCTATCTCTGTCTCTCTCTGGACAGATGAGCAGTAGAGTCAGTCTGCTCTGCACCACGGGAGGCCTGAGTGTTGCGTGGAAACAGTGATCCTCTCAGACACAGATCTCTAGTGAGATACATTACGAGCAATTAGGCACCAGATGAAAGCACATTAATTACTAGCCCAAGGCAAACATGCACAAATATCGGACAGGAAATTACTGGTGATTTAAAGGCCTTTTCTCCCTCAGCTGTGGTGGTAAGATTATCCCACATTGGTGGTGGTGAATCACACATTGACAGAGAAAGAAGAGAGAAGGTTGGAGGTGAATGTTGCTGTTATTCCTATACAAGCTGTACTATAGCGATACTATACTGTGTTGGTTGCCATGTAGCCAAATGTGTACATGTCCACTGGGTTATAAGAGAGAACAGGATGTCAACTCATCTATAGATGTTTTCTCTTCTCATAGGGGTTAGAAGTTGACTGTCTTTCTCAAGCTATTTCTGTGTTCCGTGTAGTGTTCTCACAGTAGCCTTCCATGATGGATGGTGTTATTTCCTGTATTTCATATAGTCTACACTCTTAGAAGTAAAGGTGCCTAGAAGAACCTTTTTGATGTCCGCGTTCAACCTTAACATGTGATGACAATACAACAAAATAGATTAACACGAATGACATTTACTCTAACGGGTGGCCCCCAGAAATCTGAAAGCCACGCCCCTACTAAGCCACGCCTCCAGCCCAGGGTTCTTCCAGGAACTCTTTGCTACATTGAAACATTAAAGGTTCATCAAAGAAAGCCTCAACTAACCAAAGGTGCAAATCTGAACCATTGACTAGGAAGAGTTGTTTGAGAAACTCCAGGGTTCCCTGACTCAACACTAATTCTGAGAGTACACAGTACTTCCATGATGCAAAGTGTGTGAGTCAGCCGACAAACAAGTTCAAGATCACCTGTGGAGGTAAGCTCAGAACCCACTTAATGCTCCTACTGCGAGGAGAACGATTAGACGGAACACCACACTGAGACACCAGCAAATAACACTGGAGCCCCTCCAGAGACCTATTCCAATACCAGTCTGAAACCTGTGTTTATTGCCCATTAAATCAAACTTTATTTTATGGAAAATTTTGCCATAATTGGCTTTTTACCAAGAGTACTTTGTAACACACATACATGCCCCATTGAAGGAAAACCGCTCCTGTATTGTCTGACGATGGGGGGCTTAATGGCTCAATTAATTTTGTAATTTTGTTCCTTCCATCTTTTCCAGAGACTTTTAAAGATTTTCTTCCCCGCATTCTACTCTCTACTCTCTTATTATTAGTATCAATCTCAAGTCTTCTTGGGTGGGGCTGTCGGCTAGCATCCTACTGCCTCTTCTTTAACTACAAAGAGACAGGCCTGCCTGCAGCATCCACCCAGAGCGACCAGCACCAGACCTCTCTTAGGGTTAGGGAGTTGGATTGGCACTGGAGAGAGTGGGGCTGTCAGGGCCTGATAAGTGATCACTCCAGGCCTAAGGGATAAGGGTAGGACCTCCACCACTCCCTACCTGACGTGGATTATACCTAAACAAGTGATATCGCCATGGCAGCCTAATCTGACTGTACCCTGCTAACTAACCACTCATCAAGGTGCCCATGCAGCTCACAATGGCATCATTAGTCTCCAGCGGGCCTTGCCAGGGGGCGGGACCCACCTCTCTGGGGAAAGACTGGCTCTAGGACTGCAGCAAAGACCGAGGGGAGGGGCTCTCAGGTGAGACTCCTGGCTCTAGGGCTGGAGAGCTGCAGCTAGGCTACGAGGGGAGTGGCTGACAGGGTTGTTATGACTACAGCTCCCCTGTCCCAGAGGAGTGCTCAGGAATACATTAGCATGGCTACAGCCCTCTGGCGTAATATGATTTGACAGGAGGGAGCAGGGGGAGTCAGCTCCACCCCCTCCACCTCTCCCAGAGGACATGTGTAGCCTGTGTTCAGCCTCTTATCTCCTCCCAGCATTAAAATACAGAATTGCACCTTGGGGGCACGTGCACAAATCTTCTGTCCCTTTGCTTGCACTGACCTCCCTAACCTACCCCATCCAGCCATTAAGACATAGATCATAAACCATGGCTCCTGAATTATTCCAAGCAGGATACTATTTGTAAGTTAATAAACACGGTAGCTGATCTTGTAAAACTTTATTTATTGGCTTTCAGAGATCCATTTGCTGTGTGTGTGTGTGTGTGTGTGTGTGTGTGTGTGTGTGTGTGTGTGTGTGTGTGTGTGTGTGTGTGTGTGTGTTCGTGTGCTCAGCTGAATGCATTGCAGACCCCAATCCAGAGAGAGAGAGAGAGATAAAGAGGGATAAAGAGGGAGGAAGAGAGGGGTGGTGTGGCTTAGTGTAAGACTCTAAATCCCTAGCTAAATCCCCAGCTAAATCCCCAGCCAAAACACACAGGCCTCAGGTGGTGGTGTGCTTCTTTACCTCATCCTGCATCGTCTGATAAGACAAGAGCTCTTTGTTGTGGCTTGGAGAGGAGATGGAGACGAGCCAAAGGCTATTAAACAAAGCTTATAGCCTCCTTGTTGGTTATCAGGAGGTTTCATCACCATAGGCACAGTGTATTAACACAAGGAAAACCGTCTCTTTAGGCCATCTCACCTCAGTTTTCAAATCTTTGTAACTTATGCTAAATGTTGTTCAGCGATAAAAGCCAAACCTTTCTGTGTTTATTCCGTCATGGCAACAGCACCCCAAAGGAGCCTCCAGCCTCAACAGACAAGAGACAATCCACTCCAAGCCTAATTCGTTCGCAACTTCACCCACCTAGTATTGGACAGAGTTTTTCACAGGAATTTCTGGGCCACTCGATCCAGCTGTTTTTGTGTAGTCAAGTTCACAGCTGCCAACGATTACTGCTCAGAACAGAATCGTGCTCGGAGCTCCACCGACAATTCTCTTTTGATTAGCAATTATCCTTGGAAAAAAGGGAGGGAAACACGAAGGGACACAGAGGAGACCATGTTCCAAACGTGTGTTTCCATTAAACAGGGTTCTGTCGGGGCATGCGAGGGGTTCCGTCAGAGTTCCATGTGGTTCACTACGGTCCATCGTACCATCATTTGACTGTGATTCCCCTATACTGTCCAGATGTTAGGATTAGCTCAAAACAGAGCCATATGTTTCCACTTAGTTGTTGGGGGGGAAATAAATGGTTTGTTTTTCCATTGTGGTCTCTCTCATTACGCACTTATAAAACAGAAGATAAAAAGTGTGCCCTAGCTCGTCGAGCCAGACTTACACTTGCTTGGCATGACGTGTTGTTAGCAGGAATGTCTACTTTTTTTGGAGCCCCATTTTTTTCAGGTCTACTTTTCTGGGTTTCAACTGACAGAGGCTAGGATTAGAACCAGTGCTCCACAGCTTTTAGTCATTTCAGCTGTAATTTTAGCTGCTGTCGGTAGGACATTTCTCACGTCAGTGCCTGGTTTACTTTACGTGTTCCCAACCAGCTAGTTAATTGGCTTCATGCTGCTAATGGTGGAATCCATATGCACTGTTGCTGCTGCTTTCACAACAGAAGGATTGACAGCATCTTTTTTCTCTCCACTTTTCTTTGTTGTAACTGGTAGTTAAGGGAAGTAGGCATCCTGCAGGGCAGCAGGTGTTCCTGGCCTCCCCTAACCTAACCTCCCTTACCCCGGCCCCTCTCACCTCTACTCATCAAGAGGTTAGCAGCCTGTAGGTGTGGGGGGGGGGGGGTGCGAGTGGCAGTAAAGCCCAGGTCACAAGCCATACAGGGAGGTCATAGGGCAGACATTCTATCTGACGGAAAGAGGCTGGAGGTGAGAAAGAAAGATTTATTGACTACCGGATCCTGTTCAACAGACAATGTTAGACCAGAACCGCTGTGTCATGTATAGGCTGTCTTTTAGAACACTGGGTATGACAGCTCCTATTTTAGTTTTGTCAGAGTTGTCCCTGGTACATGAAAGAGGCATTGGCTCTTGAAAAAAAGCCAAGACTGGCAACCGTTGCTTTTTTTCACTTGATTCTTTAGGAAAATATTTGCCACAGAAATCCCATGGAGTTTTAAAATGTAGCATTGTCGTCATTCATGACAGATTTGTGCACCTGCTCTCAACTGTCACCAACATTATAGAATGCAGATTTAAGGACAGTATTGTTGTTGAATGACTCATGAGGCTGTCAGGCTTACAGTGAATTTAATGAGGCAACAGCAAGACACCTCGTACCCATGTTTTGACGTCTATCTCTACTTCATACAAATCACTTGTTTTTCTGTGTTTTTTAAATCCTGCCTTTGATACGTTCAACTGAGCCAATTTGACATCCCCTCACTTGAATTAAGGCCCTTCAGAGAAGCACAAAGAGAGGCAGATAGATGTTGCATGTCTTCATTAAGCCTCCCTTAATTGGCTTTGTAACAAATAATCTCCCATCTCTCAGAGCGAGGGACGTGGCAGAAAGGCCGAGCGCTAGCTCCAATCATCTGTCAAACCGTCAGACGGATCTCAGGAATGAAAGCAGCCAGCGGGCACACGCACGTCGCACGCCAGCCAGTTGTTCAACACTGTGTACAAACACTCCAGATTACACTTAAATAGAAAAGGCTGTCAGAAAGTCTGCTGTACGGGGATTAAACAGCTCTCAGTTAACACAGAACTGTCAAAACTAGACCCCTGTTTCACCCTTTAAGATTATTCAGTTATTTTTACTCTGTAAAGAACACCAAGCACAGGGACAGTAGTCTTACATTTGCACAATTCATTTCATTGCATGGCCTAATGGCCGACGTTAGAAAGGAACTGACAATAACTGTAAAAGTTGAAGACCCCCACAGTGAAGTTGTTAATATTAGACACAGGGAAAGGTTTTGTTGGACCCAAACTGAGCTTCAGGTCCTAAAGGTGTCTTGTCTTGGATCCAACCAAGAACACTCTCATTTTATCATCAACAGGCAGTAAGAGTATGCACATCCCTTCCGTGTCCTTCATAGCTGCTTTGTATAATGATGAGCACCCCCTATAGAATACCAATGAGTGACTTTGCCTGCCTGCGTACCTGCCTGTCAGTCAGTCTATTTCCTCCATGTCCTGCCATGCAGCCAAGCGAAGCACGCTCACTCTGTAGACCGAGCTACTGTATCCTGCAACCTAATAGACTTGAGAGGACTCCATTGAACATGTGAATGTGCATGTCAGAATGGGTAACCTTGATCGCTCCCAGGATTTAACATGGGATGTCTCCAAGTCTCCCCTGTGATGGCTGGCTCTGCAGAGGGAGGGAGGAGGGGAGGGGGGATGGAGAGAGGCATGTCACATCCAAATGAAAGGCTATTACAGGAGACGTGCTGCAGAGCCCGAGGAACCACCTCAATGTGTCTGTCCTGTCTGTCCCCGCGGCCGGTTTCACACACACACATGCACACACACACCATCCCGCCCCCTCCAGCATCTGTGACATGACATCTGATGGCGCTCTTAGTTGATCTAGTCTGGGGCTAGGGCCACACATCTCTCTCTTTGTTCCAGTCAGTAATACAGTGAGCACTCCAGACATGTGGCCCTGGAGGCACAATAATCACAAGTGGGACCTTTCTGGCTCTCTAGACAAGGCTGATAAATTCATGAACATTTTAATTTGAGTACAGAGAAAAAAAACAAAATCTTCCTTGACCCTAACGAAAATATACTGTAGAATTCAGTTGATCGCTATATGGCAATCATAGCAACATTGTTATCAGGATGGTTTTAATGTACACAAATTCACTTTTTCATTTTATTTGAAGTCAAAAGCTCAATGCATTATTAATATGGTTCAACCTCCAACCATAGACCTGCTCGCGCACATAACACAGAAATGAAAGAGGCATCGTCTGTCATCGACAGATGGCCTGTTGAAGTGTTGTGATGAGAGTTACGACCAGCTGAAAGGAAAGATTCATAATGGTATCATCCATTCATCCCTTGGGATTTATCCAAGAGCATTATAATGTCATATATGCATTCATCTGTGTGAATCTGCTCTGCTGGCCGTACGCATGGTATCAGCATGTTAAAATCAATCAATCATTCATCTGTGTGAATCTGCTCTGCTGGCCGTACGCATGGTATCAGCATGTTAAAATCAATCAATCATTCATCTGTGTGAATCTGCTCTGGTGGCCGTACGCATGGTATCAGTATGTTAAAATCAATCAATCATTCATCTGTGTGAATCTGCTCTGCTGGCCGTACGCATGGTATCAGTATGTTAAAATCAATCAATCATTCATCTGTGTGAATCTGCTCTGGTGGCCGTACGCATGGTATCAGCATGTTAAAATCAATCAATCATTCATCTGTGTGAATCTGCTCTGGTGGCCGTACGCATGGTATCAGTATGTTAAAATCAATCAATCATTCATCTGTGTGAATCTGCTCTGGTGGCCGTACGCATGGTATCAGCATGTTAAAATCAATCAATCATTCATCTGTGTGAATCTGCTCTGCTGGCCGTACGCATGGTATCAGCATGTTAAAATCAATCAATCATTCATCTGTGTGAATCTGCTCTGCTGGCCGTACGCATGGTATCAGCATGTTAAAATCAATCAATCATTCATCTGTGTGAATCTGCTCTGCTGGTCGTACGCATGGTATCAGCATGTTAAAATCAATCAATCATTCATCTGCAGTTGTCACAAAGTGCAGAGACATGACACAGTTCTCCATGGTGAAATATCTATAATTGTCAACATGCCCCGTTGCACAAGAGGGAGAGGAAAGATATTGATCCACCATCCGCTGAGCACTCTGCTGTTAATTAGGTAAGTATTGAACAACGTGCGTTTCCCTGTCATCGTGCTAAAGAGCTTGATTGCCAGTTTGCTAGGGTCTGAACGGGAAAACGACATCGGTGAACATCTGCTTTGAAAATTCAAAATGCTGGCTTATCCGAATGGAACATTTACTTTGTTTTGTCTTGGTGGACCAATTAAGTTAACAGATTTACACAGCCATCC
Source organism: Salvelinus alpinus (assembly GCF_045679555.1). Taxonomy (NCBI): domain Eukaryota; kingdom Metazoa; phylum Chordata; class Actinopteri; order Salmoniformes; family Salmonidae; genus Salvelinus; species Salvelinus alpinus. The sequence goes on from NC_092086.1 coordinate 86,887,603, forward strand.
GGATCAATCTGAAAACAATAGCTCCGTAATAGTGTGTGTGCGTGCGTGTTTGCGTGTGTGTGTTAGAACAGCCAGAATCCTGAACCCCAGCACTCTACACACGCACACAACCCCCCCCCCCCCCCCCCCTAACATCTTCATGCCGTCTTGTCAAATCCCCCCCAGACTACTTTCCCTTTAATCTGGAAGCACACACTAGACTGTGCTGCTTGGCTTTTCATCCCCGGCATCCTTGCTACAGTTAATTAACAGTTATTAGTGTTAGCGCAGCGGCGCTGGATAAGATGTCACAAATCATCAAGTCTCTAGGTGCAGTTACAGCAATTAAGAGCTTTATCGCACCTAGCTAACTCTCTCGGCTCGGCAGTCATTTGGTACACTTCCAGTTTCCTTTTATAGACCTGAAAGCACTAATCAAATCATTTCTGCTCTGCAATTCGCCGTCGTTATTTCAATTCCTAATGACGTGCGGCTCCCTCCCACCTCCTCCTCCCACCTCCTCCTCGTCCTCCCACCTCCTCTTCCCTCCTCGTCCTCCCACCTCCTCCTCCCTCCTCGTCCTCTGCCCCTACTCTCTTTTTCCGATAGAAGAAGAGGCATTCTCACTGCAGCCATTGCCAAGCAGTACAGTAATGACTTAGTGAAGGGAGGTGCTGTGCTGTTCTCTCCTCCCTAGGACTGAGGCCTTTATTTAGGCCCAGCAGGCCCTCACAACCTGAAGATTGGAGATATGCTGCTACTGCCGTGTGTGTGTGTGTGTGTGTGTGTGTGTGTGTGTGTGTGTGTGTGTGTGTGTGTGTGTGTGTGTGTGTGTGTGTGTGTGTGTGTGTGTGTGTGTGTGTGTGTGTGTGTGTGTGTGTGTGTGTGTGTGTGTGTGTGTGTGTGTGTGTGTGTGTGTGTGTTTACTTTTAGATTTGGGAGCGAGGTGCCATTTCTCTGGCCTGATCAATTTGTCATCCCTCTAAATGGAAAGTTAATTGCTTCCAGCTAAGGGAAGGGGGTTGTTGGGGGGTATTGGTTTTGGACTTTTTCTCTTCTCCCTGTCCTGCCAGCGCTTGTTGTTTTAAAGTTTTATCTTTAATCACAAGGGGTTTTATTTGTTGCTTTTTTTCTTGTGAGATTGAGATCTGCGCTTGGCCCTGGAGGGAAGAGAAGTGAAGTGTGCCCCAGCGCTGGTAAAGTGGGCCCTGTTGAATGAACACGAGCCTCTTGATAACCTAGCTAGCAGGCTGTGGGATAATTCCTAGCTCTTGCTCTGCAATTCACAACTTCTATCGCAGACTGTACACTCTGTTAACAGTCATGCCCTTTCACAGTACAGTTTATTTAGATTTTTCATCTGGAAAAAGAGCTAGCAATTTTATACAGTGATTGGGGGAAGAAAATGTTTTTATCAGGAATCCATTTTATTTCCTCTGTATATTCTACAGAAATATCTCTCACACTGTATGGAGCCATGTTAGTGCTCTTGACATTCTTCAAGTATTTCCATACATGCATTTCCAAACGTTCTAGAACAATAGCTCTTGAATGTCCTTGGTATGAATAAGACGATGAAGCAGTGTATAGAGCAGTATGACCTAACCTTGGCTGTAATGTGAGAACAGCAGTAATGACTATAATGATCAGTCATTAGGCTATAGAAGATCAGGCTATAGAGGATCAGGCTATAGAGGATCAGACTATAGAGGCTCAGGCTATAGAGGATCAGACTATAGAGGACCAGGCTATAGAGGACCAGGCTATGGAGGATCAGGCTATAGGCTCAGGCTATAGAAGATCAGGCTATAGAGGATCAGGCTATAGGCTCAGGCTATAGAGGTTCAGGCTATAGAGGCTCAGGCTATAGAGGATCAGACTATAGAGGACCAGGCTATAGAGGACCAGGCTATGGAGGATCAGGCTATAGGCTCAGGCTATAGAAGATCAGGCTATAGAGGATCAGGCTATAGAGGATCAGACTATAGAGGATCAGGCTATAGAGGACCAGGCTATGGAGGATCAGGCTATAGGCTCAGGCTATAGAAGATCAGGCTATAGAGGATCAGGCTATAGAGGATCAGGCTATAGAGGACCAGGCTATAGAGGATCAGGCTATAGAGGATCAGGCTATAGAGGATCAGGCTATAGAGGATCAGGCTATAGAGGATCAGGCTATAGAGGATCAGGCTATAGAGGATCAGGCTATAGAGGATCAGACTATAGAGGATCAGGCTATAGAGGATCAGGCTATAGATGACCAGGCTATAGAGGATCAGGCTATAGAGGACCAGGCTATGGAGGATCAGGCTATAGAGGATCAGGCTATAGAGGATCAGGCTATAGAGGCTCAGAAATAGAGGACCAGGCTATGGAGGATCAGGCTATAGAGGATCAGGCTATAGAGGCGAGGCCAGACCCTGTGCCCCTCTCAAGTTCTGTCATGGGACCTTATTGAAGAGCTTCCACTAGCCCAGCCCCCCCCGTCTAAACAGGGAACAGCCCACATACACACACACACTGGCTCCCTGCCAGGTGCTTAGTGCTGACCTTTAGCGTGGGAGGGAGGTAGCAGGTCCCCCCTCTCCAAAACTAGGCTCCCAAGGGCCTCTTCTGTCAGGTGCCGGAGAAAACACAAGTAAACACTTGTTAGGATTGACACGGGGCCCCGGCATCGATCGGCAGCCATAAAAACCTGGAGTAGACAGGAAAAAAGGAGAGACGGTGGGATGCTGAAAAAACTGTGGAGAGACTCTACTCTCTCTCACATAGGCTGGCCATTGTAGTGAGCGGGCAGGGGACGCTTCTTACTGGGTTTTGTTAAAACAGGAGGGTGCTTCAGAGGAGAACAAGAGACTCTTTGGTGTGTCACTCAGACTGAGAGAAAAATAGAGGTGGAGGGGTGGGGAGGTGGAGGTGGATAGGGGGTCATCTGCTCTGTGAGCTACATTAGCCCAATGATGGCTATCAGTGCTGAGAGGGGATGATAACAGGCCTCAGTGCTCCTGGTCCTGGGGGTGGGGGGGATGTCTCACTCCACTGAGAGTGGGGTGCTGGTGGGTTGTAGACTCGCCATTAGGCCCTGCCGGTGGATGTGGAGGGTCACATAGTATCTATACCGTACATGACATACTGTAGTACTGTACAGCTTCATGTCCTATCTCCCTCCTCCTGTCCTTCTCCCACCTAAGCTCTTATACACCCGTGTGTTTTTTGGTTTAGTGCACTGAGGGTTCAGCCATACAAAGCCTTTGGAGGACATCATTTTTTGTACATAACCTGGTTCAAGAGTGGTTAAATTCCTACTTCACACAGGGAAATGTAGCAGGCCGATTTACATAAAGCCCACAGGACTCATCAGTATGGACGTCACGTAGCCTACACATCTCGTCCAGCACCCAGGGTGTGTATGCACGGCAATGTGTCCAACCACCTAAGAGGCTAATATAAATAAGCCACATCAAGAGGATGAGGTCATACAGGCAGCCCTGTCTAGCTCAACACAAAGCCATTGCCAATGTACTGAATATCCATTTTCAGAAGAACTACTCTTTTTTTAATGCAACGCTAGATAAGAGAAATTAGTAGTGTGGTTTTGCATTTATGCCTATGATAAAATGTCTGTTACCTTCCAGGAAGGAGTAGAAATGTCCCATTTGAGTAAGTGCGCGTGCATTATGCAGCAGGCTAGTGCGTGGGCACAAGGCAGTATGGTAATAGATGATGGATGCACTGATCCGGCACATTATTATCAGTCATGAAGTTGCTGTACTACGGGGCGGCAGTCACCTTCATCTGTCCCTGAGTAACACATCACCAGGCAGGCAGCTAGCTACCACACTGAAATAACAAGCCCTGGGAGAGAGAGAGAGACAGAGAGAGATGGAGGGAGGGAGACGGAGAGAGCGAGACAGAGAGACGGAGAGAGAGAGAGAGAGAGAGAGAGAGAGAGAGAGAGAGAGAGAGAGAGAGAGAGAGAGAGAGAGAGAGAGAGAGAGAGAGAGAGAGAGAGAGAGGGAGAGACGGAGAGACGGAGAGACGGAGAGACGGAGAGACAGAGGGAGGGGGGGGCAAGATGTGCCATGCTCCTGTGTGTCCCCTGTGGAGTATGGACCCCTCCATGCATCTCTCACACGTAGGCTACATGCAAGCTCCCCTGGGGTGGGAGGGTCCCCTGGGTCCCCTGGTGGAACACAGGGCTAATCTGGCCTTCTGTTGTGGTGGAGGAGCGTGACCCACGTAGCGTGGAGTGACGCTCCCAGTGACGGCATCTAACACAGAAGAGAGGAAGTACATGGTTTACCTTTGTGATTGGCTACTACGTCCTGAAAAGGCATGTGTAGTGTAGTCTTTCTAGACTTTTAGTGTGTCATATTTTTGGGACCATGTTTAGAGTTGTGTATGTAGGTGGATTGGGAGGAGATCCTTACACATCATTATGATGATGGTCCTTGGCTGATGATCAGCCAGGAAATGGATTCATTAGCAATTATAGCCATCATTATATTGCCCATCATTATGCTTAAATGAGATCCTACAGTCCAGTAAAAAGCTACTTCCCTCCCCCCTGTCTTTCTGTGTGGTCTGGCCCATCGTGGCGTCTCAGCTGGATGTGTGCAGGCAAGTCCACTTGGGACGGTAGTGGGTTGGCGGGTGGTTAGGGGGAGGGGAGCACCGCATCAGGGTGCTCGTTCTGGTATCACAGCCAACCCAAACGGGTTTTCTAGTCTGCCACTTTCAGGAACCCAGTGGGACAACAAGCACCAGTATTCATATTTAGCCAGACGTCCTCACAGATGGCTGCAGCCCAGAATGAGTTCACATTTCAGGGGAGAATACAGGGGAGCAGACAGGGGAGCAGACAGGGGAGCAGACAAGGGAGCAGACAGGGGAGCAGACAGGGGAGCAGACAGGGGAGCAGACAGGGGAGCAGACAGGGGAGCAGACAGGGGAGCAGACAGGGGAGCAGACAAGGGAGCAGACAGGGGAGAGAATGCCCACAGTCTCTCCCTTCCCCTCCCCCTCGACAGGGGTGAGTGACACACTAGACAGGGGGAGGAGAGGTGGAAGAGACGTATTTGCACATCGTTACAACGCTGTACATATCCATAACATGACATTTGAAATGTCTCTATTCCTTTGAAACGTTTGTGAGTGTAATGTTTACTGTTTTTATTGTTTATTTCACTTTTGTTTATTATGTATTTCACTTGCTTTGGCAAACATATGTTTCCCATGCCAATAAAACCGTTTGAATTGAATTGACAGTAAGAGGCATCCCAGGGATGATACATTCAGTGTTTATTTTTCTGATTTGTATATGAGCATGAATGGTCTCCTAGCTTTGGGGGAACACTGAAGGAGGGACGAAGGCACTTTTTTTCAGGGGCAAATCATGAAAATATTTGGGAAAAAACTAGTTCAGATAAAAATTAAATGATGGATAATTGTACACTGCAATGTACTGTATATGAATAATTTACTCGTGGGATTTTAAGAGAGAACCTGTAAAAAGACACCTGTTACATAACCTATTTTTGGCTGGAGGTAATGTTTGTAAAAGCATGTAAAGGTTTATTCCTAAATGAGGCATCAGGCATCCAACCTCAGCTCTGCTGTAGTCAGATAAAATAATCTGTGTTGTCTTTTAAATGCTGTGTGGTGTGCAGCACTCAGCTTCAGTCTTGGTAAATATAAGAAGCTGCTAAATATTTCATGCCCGTGCCAAGTGTAGCCTTCAATTTAACATGAGCTTTTAATCCTACGAGTGCTAAATTGCTTTTTAATGCCGGGGAACACAGTGTTTTTTAGAAGTAACTGGTGAAAAATGCATCAGGGATATGCAGAGTAAACCAGATAGGATACTTCTCGGGATTAGAGGAACAAAGCAACACCCCATTGGCAAAGTGGAGAGAAACCAAGATGTTGTTTTGACACCTCAGTCACCTCCAGTCACCTCACCCGTCTAGCAGTAATTGTGTGTGTGTGTGTGTGTGTGTGTGTGTGTGTGTGTGTGTGTGTGTGTGTGTGTGTGTGTGTGTGTGTGTGTGTGTGTGTGTGTGTGTGTGTGTGTGTGTGTGTGTGTGTGTGTGTGTGTGTGTGTGTGTGTGTGTGTGTGTGTGTGTGTGTGTGTGTGTGTGTGTGCAGCTTTATAAGCAAATTCATTAGCAGTGTCAGGTGCTACTGTACTGTACCCACAAAAGCATTACTTGAACCACAGCATGAGTCAAAGATAGCTGTACTGTACACTCTGCATCACTGAGGTCATAGTTCAAACTCCAACAGAGCGTGACTGAGAGCCCTTATTCTAATCCAATACTGTATCATTAGGCCTGGGTGGGAGTTGGCAGGCTCCCTCTCCATTGGTCCAGTCCACAAAAGACTTCCTGAAGGGTAGCCAACAGCATTCCTCCGTCACACCACAATGTGGTCATCAGAGCACACTAATCAGTCCACGCCAGAGAAGACCACAAATATGTGTGTGCACGTACATGTGTGTGTAAGACCCCTTTCTCCCTCTCCCAGAACCATGCCAGAGGCGGCATCTGTGAACAGACTCAATTAAACGGGCTCTAACGTTGCTAACTCCCTGGCTTGTTTGGATCTCCCGAGCGCCCTGTGGCTGATTGCATTGTCTATGGGCCTTTATTGAGGAGAATCCAAAGCTGTTCCCACAACAAACTGTTTACCTCCGTGTCACAGGAGGAACTCAACAGCGACGGGGAGAGGATGGAACGCAACACCCCAGAGACCTTGTTGTGCTGTTGCACCAGCTTTAAACTACTGCTGCTGCTCAGGGATGTCTTCATCTGTGTGTTGAAATGCCCCTTCCTCTCTTCCTGTCTCTCCCTACTGCTCTGTATCTCCCAGTGGACCAGGGCCTTTCCTCCTGTGTGTGTGTGTGTGTGTGTGTGTGTGTGTGTGTGTGTGTGTGTGTGTGTGTGTGTGTGTGTGTGTGTGTGTGTGTGTGTGTGTGTGTGTGTGCGTGGGGGGGGGGGGGGGGGGGGGGGTTTGTCTCTGTGTGTGTGGGGGGGAGGGTGTTTGTCTCTGTGGGCCTGTAAACTGGGCCTTTGTCATAGCAACACGTACAGTGTGCATCAGAAGAATTCTCGCATTGATTTATACTGTCTCTCATAACCACCAGCCTTCTCTTAAATCTTGGAGTGCAAAATATTTGGTATTTTTTATATTTATGTTCTCATGTGATATCCTCAGTAATAGCAGTATCGTCATGCAAGCCAAGTAGTGCTCCAGGAAAAACATCATTCACTTTCTGTCTTTCAGATGCTGCTGTACAATGTTTACCTTTCATGTTGTCCTAACCCTGTGAGTGGATCATTTGAGGTTAGAGAACCCATCAAATCTCCCTGCGTATTTTTGCATGATAGAACATCGTATGATATTATTGTTGGTCCACCCAGCCAGCTCCGCGGCGGGCTTGCTAGTCTCCTCTGTGTCTCTCTGTGTCTTAGCCACCGTCAAATCGGCCTGGCACTCCGACCCAGCTGCTTTATCAGGTTTCCTGGAAGGATTATCCCTGAGCTCGCTCAATTGATATTGTCCCCCGATGCAGGGATTTGGGGGGATAGCCAGTGTGTGTGTGTGTGTGTGTGCGCGCGTGTGCACATGCGCGTGCGTGCGTGCATCCACAGCGATGTGTGTGAGGAGGTGCAGCTGTTTGGTCTCTCCCTGGGTGAGCGGAGGGAGCAGCGCAGGCTGTCCCTGTTTGCCAGTGTGAAATCCTCTTACAGACCCTGTCTGTCTGAGTTGGGCCGGGCGCGTGCAGCAGCAGTCCCAGATCCTCTTGTTGAGGCCATGTTAGTAAGCAGAGTGCATGCTAAGCCCAGCTGAGACAGCCACGGATTATTGGACTTAGTGCTAAATGATGTGCCACTTGGCTCTTCGTGCTCGGTGCCAGCCCTCAGCCCAGCCCTACTGAGATCTGGACCTTAACAGACAGATATAGGCAAGCACACACACAAACACAAAAAAGCTAGGCAGACTGGCTGGCAAACACTAATACATGCTCTCAAATTCACACACATCCTCTCCTATGCCAGCTCCTCTCCACAGGTACTTTCAAATGCAAAACAGGACATAAACAGACTCTCATTCAACATAATGAACACTAAAGAAACATACACACTTATACAAACCTAACAGACATAGACATAGACACACATACACAGACACACACACTATGAGTGAGCAGAGAGAAGAGAACACACTGAGTACGTCTGTGCTTTGGGATCCTCCACTCAAATAACCCCAACGTGGTGAATGTCCTGTCTCTCTCAGCCTCTCTCTCAGCCTCTCTCTCAGGCAGGGAGTGCAGGCAGTGAGTGGGTCTCAGACTCACAATGTGGACATTTAGGTCTCCGGCTGGCGTGGTGTGAATTTGTGGAGGATAGCATGGAATGCAGGCCTGCCCGGCCCACAGGGCCTGCGGTCTGCCAGATGGAGGCCCCTCTCAAAGGCATCTCTATTACAGCCCAGAGCCCCAGACAACCAGGCCTTATGTCACGGTCACAGCGGAGGACATAGAGAGGGCTGGAGAGGCCAGAGTGTGCCAACACGATGCAGCCTCATGGAAATGTACCGGCAGACGCCACACACACTCCCATTGACCCCTGCTTGATAGAAATGCGGATCAGTTGTATTTGAATATTAAGTCTTATTACAGTGCTTTTACATATTTATTACATGATATCATATTATGTGCAGAATACTCCATCATTAGGGCCAGTAGTTTTCCTGACCATGTGACCTGACCAAGTCATTATACTGTACCTGGATGAAGTTTGAATTAACTTGAATGAGGAAATGGCATCATTTGAAACCAGCTGTAGACGTGACAATGCTGACAAGTATGGCCGCCATTTATTTCCCACCATGTTTGCGTTTCCTGCAGCTTGCCTCACGCCTGCCCTCACATTGATAGTGACAGATAAAGCCCCTGTGATTTTGTGGAGCGTCAGGCTCTAGCTGGCTGCCTGATTACCATCCCCACCGATAACACTGCATGTTAATCATTGTAAACATGGTGTTGTCTCCGCCAGGGCTTTGACACACTTAGCTTATCTCTAATTGTTGTAATTGCTACAAGCATTTAACGAGATCGTCCCTTAGATATGCAAAAGCCCAAAGCCCAGAGACTGACTGGGTACACAGAGCAGGAACAGAGTGTTTCTGTTACCTCAGATCTATGGTAGCTACTGTGATGGGGTATACGATCGCTGCTCACTGTCTAGCTAAAAGCACACATCCGATGAGAGGGGCTGGAGATGAGATGAGGCTCATGAAATATTGAAATGCAGAGAGCTTCAAAGTGGAGTGGAGGCTCCCTGCTTGTCCACAGACCTCCTATGGCCCTGCCCTCCCTGCCCCTCCACAAACACCCCACCATCCTCCCTAGTCCCTGCCCACAAACACCCCACCATCCTCCCTAGTCCCTGCCCACAAACACCCCACCATCCTCCCTAGTCCCTGCCCACAAACACCCCACCATCCTCCCTAGTCCCTGCCCACAAACACCCCACCATCCTCCCTAGTCCCTGCCCCACAAACACCCCACCATCCTCCCTAGTCCCTGCCCCACAAACACCCCACCATCCTCCCTAGTCCCTGCCCACAAACACCGCACCATCCTCCCTAGTCCCTGCCCACAAACACCCCACCATCCTCCCTAGTCCCTGCCCACAAACACCCCACCATCCTCCCTAGTCCCTGCCCCACAAACACCCCACCATCCTCCCTAGTCCCTGCCCCACAAACACCCCACCATCCTCCCTAGTCCCTGCCCCACAAACACCCCACCATCCTCCCTAGTCCCTGCCCACAAACACCCCACCATCCTCCCTAGTCCCTGCCCACAAACACCCCACCATCCTCCCTAGTCTCTGCCCCACAAACACCCCACCATCCTCCCTAGTCCCTGCCCCACAAACACCCCACCATCCTCCCTAGTCCCTGCCCACAAACACCCCACCATGTAGGTCACAACCAGGGGCTCTGGCGGGGGAACTGCCTGTCTGCCTGCTCTGCCTGCCACAAGGGGGATGGGGCATTTTGCGGATTAAATCTCTCCCGCTTTTCTCTAACCTTCTCAAACACACACACATTCTTTCTCTTGTTCAGTCTCCCATGTTCTACCATTACCATAGGGGAGGTTGGGGCGGAGTTGCTATCCTACCCCTGTCTCTGTGGAGCTTGACATGTTAAAGCTTTCTGTCACACACAGAGGAGGCTCAAATCTCTCCCATCACCCCCCCCCCCCCTCCTTCCCCCTCCTCCCGTCTCTCCACCCCCCAGCAGGGTGGCTACTGTAGGCAGAACAAGGCCCTTATTTAGTTCAGTCCTTGTGAAATGCAATTAGAAACCCCTCCTGGGCCAGTGGGCCTGGGTTGAGTCTAGGGGGGGGGGGACGAGAGAGAGACTTCCCTGCTGTCTGTCACCCTGCTGGCTTTTGAAGTCTGGGCCCATCTTATGTCCCCCTAGACTAGAGAGACTATCATTAGGCCCCCACTCTGGAGCAGTTCAACACGACCCTAGAGTGGAGGAGGAAAGGAGGGCGGGAGAGAGGAAGGGAAGAGAGGTTTGGGCTGTAGTCTGTCTCAGTGCGTACCTGACAGGATGGTCTTGATGGAGCGTTTCAGTGGCACAATCCTCTGACCATATTTCTCCAGCCGGGCAGGCAGGCAGATTGCTCTGGGCTGCAGTCGGGAGTCCATCAGGGGTCAGACACATTTTAATACAGGCCTTCCTGGTGATTTCCTCAGTGCTTTCCTGATGTGATTCCTCTTAAAGACGCAGCGGGGCAATTTCTCTCCCCCCTCGATTTCCCCTCCCCCTGGCTGTCTGGCTCTCTAATTTCTCTGTCTCTCTTCTCCCTGTCACTCTCTCCTCCTCCTGTTTCTCTCCCTCTTATTTCTCTCCCCATCTCTCCTCACTCCCAGTGTGGTGCACAACAAAGTAACAAAAGGAAAAATATAATCCCAGCCAAAGTAGCTCTGGGTTGGAATTAAGTCGTTGCTGATGTCTGTCGTGCCTCCATGACTATGGAGATGATTAGTGAGAACAATTAAAGCTAGGGTTTGATATTCAGAGTTTTTATTTCGGGGTTTGTCTGGGGTGCATGGCTCCACTGCAAGACTTCAGAGAGAACTGGAATCATGTTGGAATATTGAGAGGATTTCCTTTATTTTCCATTGTAAAACAGCTGAAATCTATCGCCTGGCTTTTAACAGGGGATCCTCATGAAAGCCAACCTCAATATTACTGCAAACCAGATCAAACCAGTATCTGGACCAGCTTCATATCAAATGATTTGATCAAAAGGATAAGCAGTTGTTTTGCCAACGTTTGCATGCTATATTGTAGTTCTCATGGCATTTACAGTTTCACTCTATGTCAGCCATGACAGTGAGCAGATGAGAGATCTCTAACCCCTTACCAGCGCAAGGAAACATTAACAACACAGTCCTGTGTGTAGGCTTGGGTGGTATACCGTATGTACAGTAATCCGGGGTATTTGGAAATAGCCACAGGATGGTTTTTCAATACCGTCAATACCGTTTAAACTATTTATTTGAAGTTGTTTTATAAATGTGTATATTTCTAGCTACTTTTTAAGTAAATACCTGCGGTCATCTTGTGCAATATGTTAGGAGATAAAGAAGATTGCATTCTTCATTTCACCTGTCACATCATTTTCCCAGTAGTACCCAGTCACGTGGTGTTTGTAGCACACAACACGAGAGACCGGAGTCTTGTGAGTCGCTCACTGTTGTGCAGCATGCGCCAGGTGATCTAATTACATCATAGAATTCACAACTAAATGTTTGCCAGCTAGATATTTTATAAGTAAAAAGTTAACTGTCTAAAATGTGCTAAATGCTCTGCATTTGTGGTTAGCTTCTTCCAAAATCAATAGTGCCCCTTGTGTTCAGTGCCAGTATTATTGAATATCCCGGTATGGCACAAGATCGGTATGAAGGTATGGCAATCTGGATGCCGCCCAAGCCTACCTGTGTGTGTATTTTGCATATATGTTTGTGTACGTACACTCAGTCGCTGGTTTATTAGCTACACCACCCTATTCACAAAAAATGTATCTCTCCTACAGACAGTGAGTCACGTGGCCATGGCTTGTTATATAAAGAAGGCAGACTGGCATCGAGACATTCAGTTACTGTTCGATTGAACGTTAGAATGGGCAAAACGAGTGACCTAAACGACTTTGAGCGTGGTATGATCTTCTGTGCTTGGTCCGCCGGATACAGTATCTCAGAAAAGCTCACTCTCTTGGGATTTTCATGCACGAGTGTCTAGGGTTTACAGAGATTGGTGCGACAAAGAAAAAACATCCAGTCAGTGGCAGTCCTGTGGGCAAAAACAGCTCGTTGATGAGAGAGATTGAAGGAAAATTGCAAAAATCGTGCAAGCTAACAGGCGGGCCACAAACAGACAAATAACAGCACAGTACAACAGTGGTGTGTAGAATGGCATCTCGGAACGCACAACTCGTCAATACTTGTCATGGATGGGCTATTGTAGGAGACGACCACACCGGGTTCCACTCCTATCAGCTAAAAACAAGAAGAAGCAGCTCCAGTGGGCACTCAATCATCAATACTGGACAATCGAGGAGTGGAAAAACATTGTCTGGTCCGACGAAGCCCGGTTCTTGTTGCGCCATGCTGATGGCAGAGTCAGGATTTGGCGTAAGCAGCATGAGTCCATGGACCCATCCTGCCTGGTGTCAACGGTACAGGCTGGTGGCGGTGGTGTACTGGTGTAGGGAATGTTTTCCTGGCACACGTTAGGTCCCTTGATACCAATTGAGCCACGATTGAACGCCATGCCCCAAATAATTCAGGATGTTCTGGAGGCAATGGGGGGTACGACCCCCTACTAGATGGGTGTACCTAATAAACTGGCCACTGAGTGTATATGAGTGTGTGTATACATGTACAAATGTAGAGTGGTACTCAATGTTGGTCTGCTTGATGGGGAGGGAGGGATTGACTGGCCTGAAATGACCTGCGGCATGGCAGCCGACTCTCTGTGGCATATCTAGAATTTTGACAAAAGGGCCTCCCTCCCGTTCCCGTTTCCACTCCGACTGGGAAAAAGGCAAAAAAATGCATTAAGGATGTAACCCAAGCGTTTGAGGAGGGAAGGTTAGCCTAAACCAATTTCCTTGTCCTGGTTTGTTTTGAAAGCAGAGTCCCTGGGAAGGGGACAGAGGACTGATGGCTCGAGGGCCAGGCAGTAAAGTGGCTCTGCTCATGCTAACAGACCAGTGCTTATATACTGCTATGTCAACTCTCAGTGATTATTGACCTCCTAGATGGAGATAAGGTCTAACATTATCCATCACCATTCGCCTAGTGGTCCAACCAACGACCCGGCCTGGTTCCTGAAAGCAGACTGGGAGAGATAACAGACCAGATTACACCAGTTGCTCTATAGGCTTTTTACTTTATAGGTCGAACACCAGGAAAAAATACTTTACGCTTCACTTAGTGACATATGATGTGAGTTTCATATCTCTTAGCTCAAGGAAACATATTACCGTAGAGGAAAAACGATGTGCTACTTTTCAATTCCCGTTGTCCTAGTAGGCTATATCAGACAGATGCTTCCCTCCCTCTGTCTTGTGTCTGCCTTAATATTCAAAAACTACCAATCCCTCTTGTGTGATAAAGGCAGGTTTAAATCAGTGTGAAAGATGTGTGAAATATGGCTCATCTTTTTGCCGCGTGTGTGTGTGTCATCTCCCCATTAATACAGGCAATGAGTGACAGATGAATATATGTCTGGCTACATGTCTGAGGAATTGGGAAGAAAGGCAGTGTCGCTTTCAGAGCTGCTTGTTGTGAGGGGGCGAGATTAGAAGCAGTTGTCAATGGCAGCCTAGTGCAGACTCACTGAGATAAGGCTGGATGTAATGACTGTAAAAAGCATCCTCACCTCGCTTTCAAAAGGCACAGAAAAGAGACGGTAGATGATTTTAGATTTTGGTGTGTGTCTTGGTGTGTATTTGTGCATGTATTGATTGTAGGATGTTCCATGGCATATGGGGGTAGTCTACCTATTTTGCAGTCAGATCGAATATCAGGCCATGAATCTTATTGAGAATGGTGCAAATAATTCATGTATTTTAATAAGCATGTGCTTATTAAAACCTGTGTCCTTGCCACTTCTCTCCATACCCTCTGGCAATCCACACTGTCCATAGTAGACTTCTATACTACCCATAGTAGACATCATGTCTACGAAATACATGTAGTGCCTTCAGAAAGTATTCACACCCCTTGACTTTTTCCACATTTTGTTACAGTGAGATTAAAATTGTTTGAATTGTTATTTTTTTGTCAACGATCTACAAAAAATACTCTGGTATGTCAAAGTGGAGGAAAAATTATAACATTTTGAAAAAAAGAAAGAAAAATAAAACACTAATATATCTTGATTAGATTAGTATTCAACCCCCTGAGTCAATACATGTTAGAATCACCTTTGGCAGCGACTACAGCTGTGAGTCTTTCTGGGTAAGTCTCTAAGAGAAACATTCGCCCATTATTCTTTTCAAAATTCTTCAAGCTCTGTCAAATTGGTTGTTGATAATTGCTTCACAGCCATTTTCAGGTCTTTCCATAGATTTTCCAGCAGATTTAAGTCAAACTCTAACTCGGCCACTCAAGAACATTCCTGTCTTCTTGGTAAGCAACTCCAGTGTAGATTTGGCCTTGTGATTTAGGTTATTGTCCTGCTGAAAGGTGAATTCATCTCCCAGTGTTTGGTGGATACCGACTGAACCAGGTTTTCCTCTAGGATTTAGCCTATGTTTAGCTCCCCAGTCCTGAACAATTACAAGCATACACATAACATGATGCAGCCACCACTATGCTTGAAAATATAAAGAGTGGTACTCAGTAATGTGTTGTATTGGATTTGCCCCAAACATAACACTTTCTATTCAGGACAAAATGTTAATTGATTTGACACATTTTTGACAGTATTTTTTTTAGAGCCTTGTTGCAATTAGGAAGCATGTTTTGGAATATTTTTATTCTGTACAATATTCCTTCTTTTCACTCTGTCAATCAGGTTAGTATTGTGGAGTAACTACAATGTTGTTGATCCATCCTCAGTTTTCTATCACAGCCATTAAACTGTATACCTCTGATTCTTCTCCCCGACGGATCTTCATCTTCACAGCCCGGCCATTGTTAACTGCTTGTTCCATGTCAACCTGCCTGGAACCTCTCTATATCTATATATCTATCTCAGGAGAAAGCTGCTATTCTCCTCAGAACATTTCTACAATTTCATCAAGACACGTTTCCTTTTATTGCCTCACCTCATCCTCCTCATCCACCCCGGGAAGTCTTGAGCCCTATATAAGAGCTTTTAACGTATTTCACCCATTACACTTGTCGGTAATATTTTAAATGAGGGGAGGTTTTTCCCGTAATGGCAGGAAGGTTCATGAAAAAGCGAGCCGGTCTCCTGTGATTGCAATCTAGGGGAAAAAATTGTTCCTGTAAAATGAAACCGCCATTGCGGAGGGTGGAAAAATGATCTTCTGGATGCTTTGAAGCGAAGGATCACGGCCCAAAAAAATTGAATTAAAGATTAAACATTTTTAGCGGAGAGAAAGGGCTGATGGTGTATAGACAGAATTTACAGGCACAGACACCAATTACTGGCATACATAACATAACTCCAGACGTTATATTTGATCTCCAGTCTCTGGCAACGGCATCAAGTGCTTTTCCATAGAAAAGTGCCACTTTATATTATTTTCTTGGCTGCGGCATTACAGCATGCACAGCTTTTTTCTCATTTCTGTTCTTCTCAGTCAGCGTTTCATTTCAATTAAAAAGGAATGTGCAGTGAGAGATCCGGATGTAGATTGTCTGGTGGTTGAGCTGTAATCACAGACCTGAAGTTTCTCTTAAATTTGATAATGAGACCTCCCGAGTGGTGCAGTGGTCTAAGGCTCTACCACTAGAGATTCTGGGTTCGAGTCCAGGCTCTGTCGCAGCCGGCCGCGACCAGGAGACCCATGGGGCGGTGCACAATTGGCCCAGCGTCGTCCGGATTAGGGGAGAGTTTGGCCGGCAGGGATGTCCTTGTCCCATCGCGCACTAGCGACCCCTGTGGCGGGCCGAGCGCGGTGCATGCTGACACGGTCGCCATGTGTACGGTGTTTCCTCTGACACATTGGTGCGGCTGGCTAAGTGGGCATTGTGTGAAGAAGCAGTGCGGCTTGGTTGGGTTGTGTTTCAGAGGACGCAAGGCTCTCGACCTTCACCTCTCCTGAGTCCGTACGGGAGTTGCAGTGATGAGACAAGACTGTAACTATGAATTGGATACCACAAATTTGTGGAGAAAAAGGGGTAATAACAAAAATAAATAAATACATTTGATAATGACAGTTAAAGACAATAAATACTGATTCGTTGATGGCTTCTGTTCCTAAACCGGTGCAACAACAGGCAGCCATGTTTGTTTGTTGCATAAAGTGGTATAAATATTCAGTGCATCATACACACTTTTGTTTTACCAACTAAACAGCACGATGCCATGTAGTTACTTGGAATGTCTTGCAATTACTATGTAATAACATGTAACCCAGTACTATAACTAATTTGAAACATAATTTGTCCAGTTGTTTTTAGCATTTGGAATAAGCTAAACTGCATGCTATTTACTCATTGTTGCATACTATAAAGCATTCCAGGTAACTACCTCATGAAGCTGGTTGAGAGAAAGCCAAGAGTGTGCAAAGTTGTCATCAAGGCAAAGGGTGGCTACTTTGAATAATTTAAAATCTAAAATATATTTCCAAGTTTTTTGGTTACTACATGATTTCATGTGTTATTTCATTTTATTTGTATTATACAATGTAGAAAATAGCAAAAATAAAGAAAAACCCTTGAATGAGAAGATGTGTCCAAACATTAAACTGGTACTGTATATAAATTAAATGAAATAGCCTAATACACACACCAAAACTGTTCAAATGTTCAAATCAAAAGGCACGTGGCCAGTCCGTGCATCGCAAATTCAGAACCGCTGAACAGCAACATAATACACGAAAGCACTGATCATTGGGATCAAGATCAGAGTGACTGCTAAGGCATGATCCATAAATTAAATAATTAAATAGGTATCCTAGCCTACAATCCATATGTTTAAATTAAAAGGCCTGATTAACATGACATCAATAACTCAGCCACATCCCAAGTCCCCGATGCCAACACATTCAGAAATCAAAAGATGGTTTAGTAATTAGGTTAAAAGTTCTGACGAAGGCCAAGAGAACAAGAAACACTTTAGTGAGAAAACAGAAATACGTGTAAAAAAAATACTAGTTTTGTTGTTTGGCTACCTGAACAGAACTAGGGCCTATCACTCGCAGCCGACCTCTTCCAATGCATCGTGGGAAAGTGTGCATCGAATTCTACTGGGTGAAGAGCAGAAATGAGAATAACATCCTGGCATTTAAACCATACTTGATTTTCAAGATGTTGCATACTATTAAACATTCTATTTTCACATACTGAGAATGCGTCATGCTTGATTGCAGTTTCCCGGTATTCGTTGATTTTGGTAGTGCACCCCCATATATAATTGATCAGTTGTTGTCAAAGCCGAAATGAGTATGACATCCGGGCATTTAAAGTATACTCCATTTCCTCAATGTTGCATACTATTCAACTTTCTTTTTTCCTATACTCAAACAGCCTACTATTTAGGACGCAAGTATGGGTATTCGGACACGGACACTTTTATTTTTATTTTCCTTTTCTTCTTCCCAATATGGAAGCTGCTTGATGTTCAAAGCAGACACTTGTCAACATGGCTTCATCATATATTAGACATGGGCCCACTGACGATCAAAATGGGGCCCCTAACCCATTGCACACTTTATATTGGAGATCAAGGTGGGCCCCTAACCCAATGAACACTTTGTAATGGAGAGCTTGGTTCTTCGCGGGACCATTGTGTGATGAGGTTTAGCTCTCTGGGGCCTGGGGGCCCGGCAGTATGGCTTTGAATGGTGTCCTGGGGCCTCAGCCAGCCACGTCTCCCTGCTGATAGTCATCTATCTGGCCATGAGATCCAATGTCCTTGTATATAGAGCACTAGGAGCACAGGGTTATAACACTCGGCCATTCTTTCCCTCTTTCTGTCTGTGTCTGTCGGTCGCTATCTTTCTCTTTCTCCCACTCCTTCTTTCTCCAGCACATACAGTAGGGTAGAGGGATGGATTAGCACCCTGCAGCAATGAGTTAAGTCTGTTTTCTGCTCTGTGGGGGCTGGGGACTGTAGGGAGAGAGAAAGAGATCCCATCCTCCCTCCAATGTGACTCCATTGTTGATCCATTGACCTCCCAGACAGTGGGTTAATGCTGATTAGCCGAGGCTAGGACACGGGAACGTGCGATTAAAGGGATTTTCCAGGAACGTCCAGCATTAGTTGAAGATTGCAGGATTGTTTTGGTCTGGAGTGTCCATGGTCCGCCAGATTAGTGAGATGGTTCAGATAAGACGAGGGGTGCTTTCTCTCACTCTCTCTTTCGCCTTCCAAGCAAATAGTCCCATCAGAAATTAGCTTAATAATAGGGAGAATGCTAAAGCTGGTGATCCTCTTACAAATACAGATGGTTTGAACATGAAAAAATCACTTGTCAATGTCTGCGTTTGAGCCCTGGATCAGGTTTGATTAAGTGGGCACCATAGGTGAGCATGGATGGATCCCTGTCTATCACCATGGTTGGCCCAGTAGCTGGTGTGGGTATGTGACCTCCTCCAGGACAGTAGAGTGGTGGTTATTCCAACAGGAAGAGAACGGCTGTGAGCTCTGAGGAGGTGCACTGCTGCTTATAAAGAGTGTTTTGTTTTCCTCCCTCACGGTTGCAGCACCCTACTGGGAAATTCATTAGCCGCTGACATCATCTCACACTGTTGACAGTGAAAGAATATCATTCTAGTCTCAGGCCCTCCCCCTTCCCTCCCGCCACTTGCTTTCTCTCCCTCTCTCGTTCTGGAAATGCCAAGCAGTTTCTCTCAGCTCCAATTTACGCAAATACGCACGACTGTCCCGAGCAGCGCGCGGTCTTTGGAACAGTATTCGGACACTCGGAAGCAGAAAACACACGTGTGTTTGTGTTCGGGAGAGAAGTCGAACCCAAGTCAGGTTAGAATCAGGAAGTGGGAGGACCCGATCGTTGAGCGAGGATCGCTGAGGCAGCCGTTGGATGAATGGGAATTTGTCTGATGCTTGGAGCGGATGAGGAGAGGCTCTGTCGGCGACGGAACCGTCAGCAACCACAGGACATACGCTTTTACCAGCTGAACATATAATGAATGTGGAGTCCCCTTTTGGCTCAAGGTGATTCTAAGTGTGATTTTGTCTCCCTCTTTCGCAACAGAGGAAATTGGTCTGCGCTTTGTTGGATTTTTTTGCTCTGTAGGAGCGAGCTGTCGACTCTCTTGTGGTGTCTGTGGACGCAGCCTCTTTACGCGTCCAGATACACATTCTCCCAAGGATCCTGTCTATTCGAATCTCGGATATTTTCAATACAAGAATATTGCGAAATAGATTTGTATTCCACCCTGAATTGGAGACGAAACGCACTTAACGGGATTTAGCGACCCAGAGTTGTTGCTGATGCTTTTGCTGGCAAGACACGTCTTCCTTTGTCCGAGAGGAACGGTAGCTTTTTAAGCGCTTCTCGTCTCTCGTTGGAATTGTCTTGGAAAGGGCTTCTCTTTTCGCATGGCTGTCATCAATTAAACCGGAGTTGAATTCGCCGCCTGTTTGTGGATTACATTATTCGACGAGCAGAATGTAAAACGGGGCCGTATTTTCTAGACCACGAAAGTCATATATTTGACTTGTTATTTTCCTTCTTGCCAGTTTCGCCACATCAAAGGTATGCGCGTCGCGTTTCTTTATTCACGTAGTCTACCTTATTATGAATTAGCTGTTTGGTTATTAGTTTATGTATATTAACGACGAATTATGTGTATTATCAATAGGTTTTATTGAACAGAATAAAATGTGTAATATCTGTCTGGCTATTGCAGCATTTCGTTTTATAGGCTACTAATAAACATATTCATAATAACGCAAATGTGTAATATTCCTATGTGAAAAAGGCCGTTTTACCGTTATTATTTGAATGGTGTTTATCTGTATATTTGCTGTGTGCAAAAGGGAAATATCCGAACTGAATGTGCTTCAATCAAGTCTGTCTATTTCAATCTGCCGTCATACTCTTTGATATGCTACTCTCGTTTTAGTTTTTGGAATTACGAGATAAAATTATATTTTATGGAATGGCAAAACATTTTTCTGCTTTCCATGCACCTACACATTTTAATTCGGATGAATAGATATACTGAAATGCCTATCTCTTACCATGGAGTGTACTGCACCCTAAGCAAATTAATATTTAAATGTTTCTGGCTTCAGCAGGGTCGTATCATGTGAGTATAGAAAATAATTGATAGGCTTTAGCCAATGTGATATATATGACATTTGTGCAATTGTCATACCGTTACTATTGGAGCCCGTGCCACTGTCCATTTGCAGAAAAGCTGTGGAGTCTTCATTTTCTGTGATAGTGTCTTCTGAATTGTTTTGAATTAGGCTCATTGTCAAATTCACTTCCCGCGACTAGTATCTAATATATAAACGAACATCTTTCAATAGGCTACTGTCATCTGGTTTTATACTTCTCTGCGACAAAAAGTGAAAACGCTATGAAAGTGACATTTAAAACTAGTGGGTTCAATCTATTATTCCCTAGTAGACTCATCCATGGCACGCATACATTGGTAGGGATTGTAACAGGTCGGTCTTTCACCTTATTCGTTGGATTGAATTAGCCAACGCCTCTTCGACAGCACATTATCACCTAAAA
The DNA here is from genome assembly GCF_045679555.1 of Salvelinus alpinus. NCBI lineage: Eukaryota > Metazoa > Chordata > Actinopteri > Salmoniformes > Salmonidae > Salvelinus > Salvelinus alpinus. Next base: position 86,908,529 of record NC_092086.1, read on the forward strand.
ACACTTTAATTGTCTAATACTGTGTACATGCTTAGCACTGAATGTTTGCACAATAACATAGCAATGTTAATGTACGCCCTGCCACACCGGGCTCGAGATGAAATGTGCTGTTATGTCATGGACCAACAGTGCCATCAAGTGGCCGTGATGTGCAGTGCGGAATGTTTTGCTCCCGTTAGATGGATGGTACATATGGCCTGTTGGGTCTTTGACTATGAAGCCCACATGTTTAAGAAGATGTGCTAATGATATCGTCTTTCTCTCACACAGGGCTCTGATGCCAGCTCAGAGAAATTCTTCAGCACTGCTGCAGTTAAAGGTATGAGTTCTTATGTGTTTTATGTTGCAATATTATATAATGGCAAAATTATTTTCATTTGACAGAATCATAATGTGTATTCGGTTTCATTGTTTATTATTATTAGGACATTGGCTGGTCATTGTAATTCTGCATTGGCTCAGTGTATGAGAGGCGAGAGAGGCATGCCTTTGCAGCCTATTTGTATATCAACCAGAACCAGAGCTTGGTAATGCATTTCAGGCAAAAAAGCTTCCATTTGCAGTGCAGCTCTGTGTAACACAGGTGTGAAATATCAATCTGTGTTCCTCACGTCTAGACGTGACTGAAAATCCATTAAGGTGGTCTATTAAATGGAATCGAATTGGATACAGTGTGATGAATGAGAAATCCATATTAGTTACTCACTCAAATACACACCATGCAGAGTTTTGATATGCCAAAATATATTTTACTAGACCTTTTAGTGGGAAATACATTGAAAATGAAATAATAAACACAAAAATCTATTTTGAAGCATAAATGAGAATTCTGGAAGAAAAAAACACAGAGTAATAATCATTGAGGTGTACATTTAACGTCCCATATCACAGAGCATTGAGAAGCAGTGTTAGTTAGTTAACGTGCCAGGAGGAGGGTTAGTGTTGTATTGTATAGGAGCCAGAGGAGGAGGAACCAGAAAGTGCTAATTCAGTAGGAAATGAAGTCAGAAGGAGGACCTGGCATCTGTTTATGACCTCATTATCACGTCACTAATTTGCTGTTAAAAGCAGCCAGCCCCATTTTCTACGTCCAGATAATGTGTTGAATGGACATTCCTCTGTAATGGTGGGTTACTATAGGCTTTGATGGGGCGGAGGGGGGAGTGTTAGGGGAGAGGAGGGGCTGGAAAAACAGAGGTTATGACCCCTTCAGAGAGCAGGAGAAAGAGGTGCTGATTGGTGCAGATAGGTTGTTGTTTCCCTCCTCTCCCTCTTTCTTCCTGCACTGTGCTCTACGCAGAGTCCTAGGACCCCAAACACATTCCCACATTCTGGCCTTTGATTACCTCCAGGGCTTGATTTGCGGCGTCCATCGGGGGCTCAATGGCCATGCTTGACAGGGAGGCTTCCTTTTGAAGGCACCTCTCTGTGAGGAGATTTGGTTCCCTTGAAAGGACTAAGACCTCCTTTGTGCGTCTTAAATCAACACGGGCCGCCCTCTTTACCCCTCAGTGAAAGGGGGAAACAGTACACAAATGCACTCTCTCCCTCCCTGGTGGATAGTAGGCAGTCCACTCTCTTGGCCCCTATTTCCATTTAAATATAAGACCCTTTTCTTTCTTTTTAACATCCAAGTTCCCTCCTCCTCCGGCTCCACTCCTGCCAAATGCTAATTCCTATTGCAATCACAAAAGGCGAGTAAAAGAATCCAGGTGCAGGAGAACGGAGGCCATTGGTATTTTTATTGAGGGAAGTGTTGAGATAAAAGGAGTGGTGTGTTTTTTGTTCGATGGGATTACCACCACTACGATGCACCGACCGAGCGACCAACCGCCTCAGGACAAGAAACAACTCCAGGAAAAAAGGGAAAAGCTTAGATGAACGTCAGTATTTGCCCCGAGGGCAGGTGCAAAAGGTCTCTGTTTGTTTTGTGCTTTGTGCTTTCTTGTTGGTACACATCAAATGCTTATTGTTCTTAATGTTCAACAGGGGCTTGGAGGGCCCAGCCACGGCACTGACAAACAAAGAGGTCAACTGATGGCAGCAGCAACAACACTTCTATAGACATGAGGGAGTTAACCTCACTGCTGCTCTCTGTGGAGGAGCACATAGCTCTGCTTGGTGATATAAGCACCTCTAGACTAGTGAAACTATAAAGGAAAGACAACCAGTTGAAGCTTGATTGAATCAAATTGAACTAAAATGACAAGATTTCTGCCGAGGAGTAGAGCATATTATTTGAAAATAGGAATTCCATTTATTCTGTGCATATAATGACGTAACACACATTGTTTTAATTACACTGTAAGTCTGGCTGGTACGATCACCAGGAGCTGTCTCTCATCAACAACAATCATATATACGTGTGACATTTCATAGAAATCCTAGATCGGAGAAACCTGTCAGAGCGTTGTGATTCGCCTGTTGATGCCTGACTCAGGTGTGACAGTATGGTCTGTAAGACAGTCAGGGGTGACGACAACCCTCAAAAAGAGACTACTTGCTGCTACATCCCTGGCCTGTTCTTACAGACCACCCTGTGGTGTTTCAAACCTCAAGACCAGATCCATAGTTCACCATTTCCCTCTATTGTACAGTGGGAGACCATGGGAGTGTGTCTCTCTGGTCTGATTACTGACTGATAGCTCTCAGAGGTGGTCAGTCTCATCTAATCAGTTTCTCAGCAGCCTCTACCTCCCAACAATGACTGCCCTGCCTGGCAGGCAGGCAGCACCACTCACAGTATAGTACAGCACAGTCCTAACAGCTAGCCAGTCACCTCACTGATTGCTTATTGCCTCTGACTGTGGCGTATTTGCAAAGAAATCCAACTCCTGACTGATTTCAGTGTTTTAGTTGTTGGATGTTGATTTGCTTCCAGCCTCGTGTCACCTTCCTCACGCCTCACCACTGATATCCACTGTGTGGAATTTTCGGTTGTGTTCGCTTCACACAGTCCCCCACTCTCTGATGCTCTTTCTCTCCTCCCCCACCCCAGTCTCTCTCTTCCTCCCTCACCCCAATCTCTCTCTTTCTCCCTCACCCCAGTCTCTCTCTTCCTCCCTCACCCCAGTTTCTCTCTTCCTCCCTCACCCCAGTCTCTCTCTTCCTCCCTCACCCCAGTCTCTCTCTTCCTCCCTCACCCCAGTCTCTCTCTTCCTCCCTCACCCCAGTCTCTCTCTTCCTCCCTCACCCCAGTCTCTCTCTTCCTCCTTCCCTCCCTCTCTCTCCTCTGTCTGGGCTCAATTTTCCTAGGCGCAGCCTTTATTAAGGAAGAATCATTACACGTTAGATCTAATTACCGAGCCTGTCAAAGCGCCCGCAGGTGTCAGCCTGCCTGCAAGCCTCATTCATTTAGTCTCCTGCAGAAAATTAGAAAGACAAACCAGCCATATGCTGGGCCAGTTGAAAGAGCTTGATGCAGTCTTCAGGCTGTCTGGTTGGTTTCCAACCCTTAACTGATGTTGAGGTCTATGTGATGGTGTCCAGGCCTAGTTTAGCTGTGTGTGTGTGTGTGTGTGCGTGCGTGTGTGTGTGTGTGTGCGTCTATGTGTGACTGTGTGTGTGAGACTGTGCGTGTGTGTGCGTCTATGTGTAACTGTGTGTGTGTGTGTGTGTGTGCGTCTATGTGTGCGTGTG